>NC_088423.1:4065327-4365327 GCF_034236695.1 Oncorhynchus nerka
CTCGTTTGCTCCTCCCATTGGGAATAGCACGACTAAACCCTGAAATGTTGCTCCTGGAATATACTGTGTGTGTTTGTAACACCAGCCCTCCCTTTCTCCAAGTCCTTGCACTCTGCCAAAGTAAACCCCACATACAAGAGATGCACATGTCCACTATTTCCTCTTTGAGGAAATTCCTGTGGGGAAAAAAACAGGCTGTGTCTCAAATGGCACCCTATTCCATATATAGTGTGTTACTTTTTACCAGGACTCTGAGGGCTCTAATCAGAAGTAGTGCACAATGTTGGGAATAGGGTGCCATTTGGGACACAACCTGTCTGAATCAGAAAGAGACAGAGAGATCTCTTTTGTTGTCTTTTCGCTGAGCTGACCCTTAGTGTTTTCTCACAGTAGCGTCATCTCTATGTTTAGATACACACCATGGATCTGTTGATGTCTATCTATTCATCTGTCTATCTAGCTGATGTTTACTGAATTTCTATATTTTCCTTATACAAACTATACACTGAGTGTACAGAACCGTAGGAACACCTTCCTACTATTGAGTTCGGAACAACCAAAATTTGTCGGGGCCAGGACTCTACAAGGTGTCGAAAGCATTCCACAGGGATGTTTGCTCAATGCTTCCCACAGTTGTGTCAAGTTGACTGGATGTTCTTTGGGTAGTGGACCATTCTTAATACACACAGGAGACTGTTGAGCATGAAAAGCCCAGCTACATTGCAGTTCTTGACACACTGGTGCGCCTGGCGCCTACTACCCGGTTCAAAGGCGCCTACTACCGTACCCGGTTCAAAGGCGCCTACTACCGTACCCGGTTCAATGGCACTTCTATATTTTGCCTTGCCCATTCACTCTCTGGATGGCACACATACACAATCCATGTCTCAATTGTCTCTAGGCTTAAAAATCCTTATTTAACCTGTCTCCTCTCCTTCGGCAGGGTAGCCTAGTGGTTAGAGCATTGGACTAGTAACCGAAAGGTTGCAAGTTCAAATCCCCGAGCTGACTAGGTACAAAACCTGTCGTTCTGCCCCTGAACAGGCAGTTAACCCACTGTTCCTAGGCCGTCATTGAAAATAAGAATTTGTTCTTAACTGACTGAACATTTAGAATAGTAGAATAAAACAAAAAATATAAAACAACATTTTAAACAGGGAAACCTTCATTCCACATAAGCAGAGCCCAGAGCAGCTTCTCCAGCCAGAGAAACCTTCATTCCACATAAGCAGAGCCCAGAGCAGCTTCTCCAGCCAGGGAAACCTTCATTCCACATAAGCAGAGCCCAGAGCAGCTTCTCCAGCCAGAGAAACATTCATTCCACATAAGCAGAGCCCAGAGCAGCTTCTCCAGCCAGGGAAACCTTCATTCCACATAAGCAGAGCCCAGAGCAGCTTCTCCAGCCAGGGAAACCTTCATTCCACATAAGCAGAGCCCAGAGCAGCTTCTCCAGCCAGGGAAACCTTCATTCCACATAAGCAGAGCCCAGAGCAGCTTCTCCAGCCAGAGAAACCTTCATTCCACATAAGCAGAGCCCAGAGCAGCTTCTCCAGCCAGGGAAACCTTCATTCCACATAAGCAGAGCCCAGAGCAGCTTCTCCAGCCAGAGAAACCTTCATTCCACATAAGCAGAGCCCAGAGCAGCTTCTCCAGCCAGATAAACCTTCATTCCACATAAGCAGAGCCCAGAGCAGCTTCTCCAGCCAGGGAAACCTTCATTCCACATAAGCAGAGCCCAGAGCAGCTTCTCCAGCCAGGGAAACCTTCATTCCACATAAGCAGCGCCCAGAGCAGCTTCTCCAGCCAGGGAAACCTTCATTCCACATAAGCAGAGCCCAGAGCAGCTTCTCCAGCCAGGGAAACCTTCATTCCACATAAGCAGAGCCCAGAGCAGCTTCTCCAGCCAGGGAAACCTTCATTCCACATAAGCAGAGCCCAGAGCAGCTTCTCCAGCCAGGGGAACCTTCATTCCACATAAGCAGAGCCCAGAGCAGCTTCTCCAGCCAGGGAAACCTTCATTCCACATAAGCAGAGCCCAGAGCAGCTTCTCCAGCCAGAGAAACCTTCATTCCACATAAGCAGAGCCCAGAGCAGCTTCTCCAGCCAGAGAAACCTTCATTCCACATAAGCAGAGCCCAGAGCAGCTTCTCCAGCCAGGGAAACCTTCATTCCACATAAACAGAGCCCAGAGCAGCTTCTCCAGCCAGGGAAACCTTCATTCCACATAAGCAGAGCCCAGAGCAGCTTCTCCAGCCAGAGAAACCTTCATTCCACATAAGCAGAGCCCAGAGCAGCTTCTCCAGCCAGGGAAACCTTCATTCCACATAAGCAGAGCCCAGAGCAGCTTCTCCAGCCAGAGAAACCTTCATTCCACATAAGCAGAGCCCAGAGCAGCTTCTCCAGCCAGGGAAACCTTCATTCCACATAAACAGAGCCCAGAGCAGCTTCTCCAGCCAGGGAAACCTTCATTCCACATAAGCAGAGCCCAGAGCAGCTTCTCCAGCCAGAGAAACCTTCATTCCACATAAGCAGAGCCCAGAGCAGGTTCTCCAGCCAGGGAAACCTTCATTCCACATAAGCAGAGCCCAGAGCAGCTTCTCCAGCCAGGGAAACCTTCATTCCACATAAGCAGAGCCCAGAGCAGCTTCTCCAGCCAGGGAAACCTTCATTCCACATAAGCAGAGCCCAGAGCAGCTTCTCCAGCCAGGGGAACCTTCATTCCACATACGCAGAGCCCAGAGCAGCTTCTCCAGCCAGGGAAACCTTCATTCCACATAAGCAGAGCCCAGAGCAGCTTCTCCAGCCAGGGAAACCTTCATTCCACATAAACAGAGCCCAGAGCAGCTTCTCCAGCCAGGGAAACCTTCATTCCACATGGCTCTAACCTGGTGGTTTCTGCCTGATGGCCAGTATAATAGAGGCTAGTAAATCTTAACAGGTCAAACATCTAGCCATGGTCCATCTCACTGACCACTGCTCCTTCCCATTGGCCCTTAGAACACCTGACTGCGTTGCCTGGATGGTCTAGTGGTCTAAGTTACAGCCTCAGGAATACATGCAGCAGTCCAAGCGAGGGTTTGAATCTGACCCACTGCTAGCAAATCCTCAGTCTCACTGTCCTATATAATACATTAAAAAATATATATATGAAGCCACTGACCCTAAGAACAGCTGACAGGGGTCAAAGGTCCATCTCACTCACTAACCATTGCACCTGAGATTTAAGCTGTTGACCATTGAGGCCCATATGAGCAGAGGTTACAGACTATCAATCTTAACAGGTCAAACATCTGGTCATAGGTTCACCTCATTAACCACTGAACTGGAGCTAACAGCAAGTGTTTTTCTTCTCTCTCCTTCTCATCCTCTTCTCTCCTCCTTTTCTCATTCCCCTCTCCCAGATGGGTTTCTTCCGCCGACGCTACCGGGAGATCATCGAGGCCGAGAAAAACAGGAAGGACAGAGCTGACGAGAGCTGGGATTGGGTGGAAAAGAACCACTGAGGGAAAGAGAAGACAATGAGAGCACAGGGTGTGGGGATTGGGTCAATGGAGGATCCAATGAGCTGAGGGCTTTCACCACAGCCAGCCAATCAGGAATAAGGGCCCTTCAATCTTCCATATCTGGAAGAGAAATAAATGGTCTCTGGATTCTTTGGAGGGAGACTTTTTTTTGTGCGTGGGAGACTGGGGATCGAGGGAACTAACAGGCAGAAAATTGAGGTGGAGGTTGGTGTCGCTCGCTAGGATCAGATTCATTAAGACCCTAATTCAGTGCAACGGAAATTGGAAATGAGTGTTTCTTATTGAACAAACCCAAGGATTACATTCCTGTTTGTCTGTTTTCTTTCGTTTGGTGTCAAATTAATACAACACTCGCAATAGAATTCAATTAGTCCCTATGGAGGAAACTTCCTGCCAACGGAAATAAACAAAATTGAACTGTTAAAGAAACAACAGGCCTGTTCAGGATGCTGTAATGTTCCAGAACATTCAGATATAAATATATTGTGCAGAACAGACATGATGCGTTAGCTCTAAACATTCTATTTCTATCTGCAATGTTCTGAGTGTTTCACGTCACTGAATACACCCAAGGAGATAGACGTCCTTGGACAGGATGTGGCAATGACGCGGATATTATCGGACGGGACAACAAAAACCCTCAGGGCTCTGTTTTAATAGTAGTGAACATTTATTTTTATATATATTATAGCCATATTGTATTAAATTGGGGCTTTGTGAAATGGTTGGTTCGAGTTTTTGAAGTCGAATGTAAGAATATCTATATGTTTTTTTTTTAAGCACTGATGTCCGAGTTGATGCTATATTTCAGCGTCTTTCCTTTAGTTTCCAGGGCAAAGATACAGCATGTTCTGTTTAGTAAATTAGTCCATTTCTATATGATCCAGTATCGTGAGACGTGGATTTTCTGGAGTGTGAAAGATTGTGTCTTTTTAATTCTGTACTGTTTCCTGCTCACAAATATCTATTTATCTCACACATCTCCCTCTCCTTTCGATAGATAGCTATATGGGCAACCAGCCAAGCAAGTCCTGAAGCCCCACAGAAATACAATTACAGGAGCAGACATTCCCATTCAAGTCAAAATTATATTTCTGTGTGTAGACCTTCCATTCACCATAAACAGAGATATATTTTTTGTCACACATCGAAGTTGTCACTGTCATGAAGAAATGCTGATAACCAAGCAAAAGAGCTCTATGAAATGTTTAATTGATTATACAGTGCATTCGGAAAGTAGTCAGACCTCTTGACTTTTTCCACATTTTGTTGCATTACAGCCTTATTCCAAAATGGATTAAATAAAGTCTTCAGCAATCTACACACAATGCCCCATAATGACAAAGCAAAAACAAGTTTTTAGAAATGTTTTCAAATTTATTAAAAACAAAAAACACCTTATTTACATATTTATTCAGACCCTTTGCTATGAGACTCAAAATTGAGCTCAGGTGCATCCTGTTTCCATTGATCATCCTTGAGATGTTTCTACAACTTTATTGGCGTCCAGCTGTGGTAAATTAAAATGATTGGACATGATTTGGGAAGGCCCACACCTGTCTATATAAGGTCCTACGGTTGACGGAACATATCAGAGCAAAAACCACGCCATGAGGTCGAAGGAATTGTCCGTAGAGCTCCAAGACAGGATTGTGTCGAGGCACAGACCTGGGGAAGGGTACCAAAACATTTCTGCAGCATTGAAGGTCCCCAGGAACACAGTGTCCTCCATCATTCTTAAATGGAAGAAGTTTGGAACCACCAAGACCCTTCTTAGAGCCGGCCACCTGGCCAAACTGAGCAATCAGGGGAGAAGGGACTTGTTCAGGGAGGTGACCAAGTACCCGATAGTCACTCTGACAGAGCTCTAGAGTTCCTTTGTGGAGATGGGACAACCTTCCAGAAGGACAGACATCTCTGCAGCACTCCAATCAGGCATTTACGGTAGAGTGGCCAGACGGAAGCCACTCTTCAGTAAAAGGGGCATGACAGTTTGCCAAAAGGCACCTAAAGACTCTGACCATGAGAAACAAGTTTCTCTGGTCTGATGAAATCAAGATTGAACACTCTGGCCTGAATGCCAAGCGTCACGTCTGGACGAAACCTGGCACCATCCCTACAGTGAAGCATGGGGGTGGCAGAATCATGCTGTACAGATGTTTTTCAGCGGCAGGGACTGGGAGATTAGTTAGGATCGAGGGGAAAGATGAACAGAGTACAGAGAGTACACAGAGAGATTCTTGATGAAAACCTGCTCAAGACCTCAGACTGGGGCGAAGGTTCTCCATCCAACAGGACAACGACCCTAAGCACACAGCCAAGACAAAGCAGGAGTGGCTTCGGGACAAGTCTCTGAATGTCCCTGAGTGGCCCAGCCAGAGCCCGAACTTGAACCCGATCAAAAATCTCTGGAGAGACCTGAAAAAGCTGTGCAGCGACACTTCCCATTCAACATAACAGAGCTTGAGAGGATCTGCAGAGAAGAACGGGAGAAACTCTCCAAATACAGGTGTGTCACGCTTGTAACATCATACCCAAGAAGACTTGAGACTGTAATCACTGCCGAAGGTTCTTCAACAAAGTTCTGTGTAAAAGGTCTGAATACTTATGTAAATGTGATATTTCAGTTTTATTGTTAATACATTTGCAAAAATGCTTTGTCATTATAGGGTATTGTGTTTAGATTGATGAGGAACAAACAAAACTAGGCGTCTGAATTCTTTCGGAATGCACTGTATAAGTTAACGCTTTTCCAGGCCCTCAAAGTGCTTTATACAGTAAAGAGGAAACACACATCATCCACCACCCAGCAACCCATTGACATCATCAACACCATGACATCATCAACCCGTTGACATCATCAACTTTAGCTAGAGAATATCATTTACGCTTCATTTGCCACCTTTCACAAAGTGTGGTGTTTTCAGACTGACAGTGTTGAATGTACTCTGAGTTAGGCCGTGGAGATACTGGATAGATAGCTTAAACAGATATACTAACAATAATTTTTAGCTCAATAACTCATTCTACTTGGCGCAATTAAGCTGAGAAGAACCATGAATACGATGATAGTCTGGAACATTTCACAAATCATGGTCTTTTCCAACAAAATGTTTTAAATGTATCCTATCATATGAACTAGGGGCAGAGATGAGTAGAAAAGCTAACAATGTACCTTTAAATTGCGGTTATACCTATGTAACTAAACAGCAATAACTGTAGTAACAAAATTGTAGTTACATTGTAATATAATGTAATGGTATAGGGCCATGCATTAGATGCTAGTTAGAACAGTTTGGTTGACATTTAAAATGGTGGGGTGTGTGTAAAAAAACACAATCTGTGGAAACTACTAGAAATGTATAAAGAAAAAGTGCAATATAGGCTATATTCTATGAGAATCAAGTGTCAAAAGCTGTTTTGGCGAGTAACTATTGCTCAGGTATGCAGATGATCAATCACAAGCTTAGCCTCTTTCAAAAAGGTTTTCAATTTCAGTAAACCATTTTTTATGATTCTCAATGTAGTGATTATAAAGCCAAACATGACAGTGACCAAATAGGAGTTGGCTATACAGCACAAACAGATCTGGGACCAGGCTAGAGCAATATAAACAGATCTGGGACCAGGCTAGAGCAATATAAACATATCTGGGACCAGGCTAGAGCAATATAAACAGATCTGGGACCAGGCTAGAGCAATATAAACAGATCTGGGACCAGGCTAGAGCAATATAAACAGATCTGGGACCAGGCTAGAGCAATATAAACAGATCTGGGACTAGTACTGAAACGTATAAGATGGTTTACTCTTTGTGGCCAGGTGAACATAGCCTGGATCTAAATTGTTCCATTTCACTATTGTTTCATTTCAATTTTACAATAGTGAAACTGGACAATTCAGTTTGAATCCAGGCTAGGATGAATTTCCTAAAGTCCCCTCCCCATGGCAGAGAAACAGTTTTGACTAGTACCCTATAAATAGCAAGGTAGGGAATGTGCTTCACTCTACTCCATCATGCACAGACTATTAGCTCTATAAGACTTATGGGTACAACTTGTTTTGAAGTCAACATGTTGGAATGTACTGTAAGGAATAAGAACCGATCTGACTGAACAGTCTAGAATACTACCATTTAAAGTTACAATCTGGGATTAATTTGTCTGGGATATACAGCTGAGGGATGAGTGGTACTGGTATATAACGAGAGCTACAATCTGGGATTGTATCCTAGAGAAATAGTCCATTATTTTACTAGGCAAGTCAGTTAAGAACAAATTCTTATTTTCAATGACGGCCTAGGAACAGTGGGTTAACTGCCTGTTCAGGGGCAGAACGACAGATTTGTACCTTGTCAGCTCGGGGATTCGAACTTGCTACCTTTCGGTTACTAGTCCAACGCTCTAACCACTAGGCTACCCTGCCGCCCCTAATCAGTTCTAAGAGACCCATAGCCCTGTAAACCCCAGTGTCTCTTTCTCAGACAGTGAATCTGTGTTATCTGATAATAGGAGTAAACCCAATTTAATCCAGAACGTTCCTTACATGTAATGATGTAATTGACGAACAAGTGAGATGTGTTTGGCTGTGAGATACAGTGCCTTCAGAAAGTATTCACACCCCTTGATCTTTTCCCACATTTTGTTGCCTGAATTTAAAATAGATCAAATTTTAGATTTTGTGTCACTTATCGATGCACAATACCCCATAATGTCACAGTGGAATTTAGTTTTAATACATTTTTACAAATTAATTAAAATGAAAAGCTGAAATGTCTTGCATCAATAAGTATTATACCCCTTCGTTATGACAAGCCTAAATAAGTTCAGGAGTACAAATGTGCTTAACAAGTCACATAATAAGTTGCATGGACTCACTCTCTGTGTAATAAGTGTTTAACATGATTTTTGAATGACAACCTCATCTCTGTATCCCACACATACAGTTACCTGTAAGGTCCCTCAGTCGAGCAGTGAATTTCAAACTCAGATTCAACCACAAAGACCAGGGAGGTTTTCCAATGCCTTGCAAAGAAGGGCACCAATTGGTAGATGGGTACAAAATAAAAGCAGACATGTAATATCCCTTTGAGCATGGTGAAGTTATTAATTACACTTTGGATGGTGTATCAATACACCCAGTCACTACAAAGATGCAGGCGTCCTTCCTAACTCAGTTGCAGGAGAGGAAGAAAACCACTTAAAGATTTCACTATGAGGACAATGGTGACTTTAAAACAGTTACAGAGTTTAATGGCAGTAATGGGAGGAAACTGAGGATGGATTAACAACATTGTAGTCACACCACAATAATAACCTGCATGATAGAGAAAAGAAGGAAGCTCGTACAGAAGAAAAACATCTATCCTGTTTGCAATAATGCATTCAAGTAATACTGCAAAAAATGCGGGAAATACATTTTTTTTTCAAGCATAGTGGTGGTTGCATCATGTTATGGGTATGCTTGTCATCGACAAGGACCAGGGAGTTTTTTTTTAGGATAAAAATAAACGTAATATAACTAAGCACAGTCAAAACACTAGAGGAAAACCTGGTTCAGTCTGCGTTCCAACAGACAGCAAGACAATAACCGAAAACACAAGGCCAAATATACACTGGAGTTGCTTACCAAGACACCATTCAATGTTCCTGAGTGGTAGTTATGACTTAAATCAGCTTGAACATCTTAGGATGAATTTCTTGGCTGTCTAGCAATGATCAACAACGAACTTGACTGAGCTTGAAGAATTTTTTGAAGAAGAATGGGAAAATATTGTACAATCCAGGTGTGCAAAACTCTGAGATTTACCCCAAAAGACTCACAGCTGTAATCGCTGCCAAAGATGATTCTAACATTTATTGACTCATGGTTGAATACTTATCTAATCAAGATATATTAGTTTTATTTCCATAAAAATACATTATTAAATTTTTCTTCCACTTTGGAATTACAGATTGTTGTGTGCATATCGTTGACCAAAAAATTAGAAATCCATTTTAATCTCACTTTGTAACACAACAGAAAGTCAAGGTGTGTGAATACTTTTTGAAGGCAGTTTGTCTTTTTAGACTGACAGGTTGTGCGTTTATGAAAGGGTTGAAGAGTTTATGAATGTGCAATCCCAAATTAAGCATGTGATGGGTATAAAAAGATAAGTGGCACATATATATAAACGGTCTTCGGAGGTTCGGAGGGGCCTTTGTGTGATGGTGATGAAATTAGATAAGTGTCTCAGCATCGCTCTAACTAGGGCTCATTCAGTCTGTGTCGCTGAAGCGTTACAGTTTGCGCCATAGAAATGTAAAGGTAATTTCTGATTAAGTCAATATATGCAGTGTTTACCATGAATGCAGTTTCAACTAACAGAGGATTTATACTACACAAGCGTCACTTGCCTAGCCACGCTACCATCGCACTCGTGTGCGTCCTAGTGGTACCTATCAACAGCCATTGTCAGCCAATCCAGTAGGAGTGGAAGCTATGGTGAGCTTTGATTGGTCTCTCGCATTGCGATTTCGCAGAGGATTTGAATTATGTTTGTCTTTCCCAAACTTCAGCTCCCTCGCCCATGCTCGCATCACTCAGCGGTCCTCCCGCTCAATCCACTTAATTCAATTGAAAGTTAATAGCTTCCGGTTTTCCACTGCGCGATGCTACTTGCTAGTATAAACGGGCCGTAATGCGGGAAGGCTGAACTTCCGCAGATTGAATAGAGCCCGAAATTAAGTATAGTTTTTGAAAGCCAGCTTGTGCAGTGCTCTGTTACCCGACTAAAAGGCTAAAACACTTTACTGTGCTCACTATGCTGGCTTAGGTCTATCTCAATCATGCTGCATTGATCTTTGATTGGTTGATTTGTTAGAAATACACCTTATATTTTAATGTCACTCCTTCCTTTCACTGGCATGGCAAATACTGCACACATTCACCATCTCCTCTGCACCTGATTTAGTTATCTAATCATATTAGCAGAGAGGTAAACACTTTACATGTTGGGTTGTATTTTAACTGTGATGGTTTAGTTTTGTATTTCTATGTCGTTTCACCTGTATCACACATTAGGATGCTGTATTAGATAAACTACTGTCTATATGTTTGATGTTTAAGCTCATGTTCAATCTTTATAATTATCTGTTGATAAATCCGAAATTAAAACTGTGGTTTTCTCTTTTTCTTTAATCAAGAAATGTTCTCCCAGTTTGACATTGCTGCAGCGGATTGCTTTTTTGTGGTGTTTGGTAAGATCTGCTGGCAGACTGCTAGCAGTCTTTTCTCACACAGTCAAAATGAGAAGTGGGAAACGTAAGCTGATACATCAGCACATCAAGCAGAGGGGGCCGGAGACCCCAGAGCAGTTCACTCAGCTAGAGGGGGCCAGAGGGACCAGAACAGTTCACTCAGCTAGAGGGGGCCGGAGGGACTGGAGCAGTTCACTCAGCTAGAGGGGGCCGGAGACCCCAGAACAGTTCACTCAGCTAGAGGGGGCCAGAGGGACCAGAACAGTTCACTCAGCTAGAGGGGGCCAGAGGGACCGGAACAGTTCACTCAGCTAGAGGGGGCCGGAGGGACTGGAGCAGTTAACTCAGCTAGAGGGGGCCGGAGGGACCAGAACAGTTCACTCCGCTAGAGGCGGCCGGAGGGACCAGAACAGTTCACTCAGCTAGAGGGGGCCAGAGGGACCAGAACAGTTCACTCAGCTAGAGGGGGCCGGAGGGACCAGAACAGTTCACTCAGCTAGAGGGGGCCAGAGACCCCAGAACAGTTCACTCAGCTAGAGGGGGCCAGAGACCCCAGAACAGTTCACTCAGCTAGAGGGGGCCAGAGACCCCAGAACAGTTCACTCAGCTAGAGGGGTCCGGAGGGACTGGAACAGTTCACTCAGCTAGAGGCGGCCGGAGGGACTGGAGCAGTTCACTCAGCTAGAGGGGGCCGGAGGGACCATAACAGTTCACTCAGCTAGAGGCGGACGGAGGGACCAGAACAGTTCACTCAGCTAGAGGGGGCCAGAGACCCCAGAACAGTTCACTCAGCTAGAGGGGGCCGGAGACCCCAGAACAGTTCACTCAGCTAGAGGGGGCCAGAGACCCCAGAACAGTTCACTCAGCTAGAGGGGGCCGGAGACCCCAGAACAGTTCACTCAGCTCGAGGGGGCCGGAGGGACCTGAACAGTTCACTCAGTTAGAGGGGGCCGGAGACTCCAGAGAAATTCACTCAGCTAGAGGGGGCCGGAGGGACCAGAACAGTTCACTCAGCTAGAGGGACCAGAACAGTTCACTCAGTTAGAGGGGGCCGGAGGGACCCAGAACAGTTCACTCAGCTAGAGGGGGCCAGAGGGACCGGAACAGTTCACTCAGCTAGAGGGGGCCAGAGACCCCAGAACAGTTCACTCAGCTAGAGGGGGCCAGAGGGACCAGAACAGTTCACTCAGCTAGAGGCAGACGGAGGGACCAGAACAGTTCACTCAGCTAGAGGGGGCCGGAGGGACCAGAACAGTTCACTCAGCTAGAGGGGGCCAGAGACCCCAGAACAGTTCACTCAGCTAGAGGGGGCCAGAGGGACCAGAACAGTTCACTCAGCTCGAGGGGGCCAGAGGGACCGGAACAGTTCACTCAGCTAGAGGGGGCCGGAGTCTCTGGAGCAATTCACTCAGCTAGAGGGGGCCGGAGGGACCTGAACAGTTCACTCAGTTAGAGGGGGCCGGAGACCCCAGAACAGTTCACTCAGCTAGAGGGGGCCAGAGGGACCAGAACAGTTCACTCAGCTCGAGGGGGCCAGAGGGACCGGAACAGTTCACTCAGCTCGAGGGGGCCGGAGCATCCAGAGAAATTCACTCAGCTAGAGGGGGCCGGAGGGACCAGAACAGTTCACTCAGCTAGAGGGACCAGAACAGTTCACTCAGTTAGAGGGGTCGGAGACCCCAGAACAGTTCACTCAGCTAGAGGGGGCCAGAGGGACCGGAACAGTTCACTCAGCTAGAGGGGGCCAGAGACCCCAGAACAGTTCACTCAGCTAGAGGGGGCCAGAGGGACCAGAACAGTTCACTCAGCTAGAGGCGGCCGGAGGGACCAGAGCAGTTCACTCAGCTAGAGGGGGCCGGAGAGACCAGAACAGTTCACTCAGCTAGAGGGGGCCAGAGGTACCAGAACAGTTCACTCAGCTAGAGGGGGCCGGAGACCCCAGAACAGTTCACTCAGCTAGAGGCGGACGGAGGGACCAGAACAGTTCACTCAGCTAGAGGGGGCCGGAGGGACCAGAACAGTTCACTCAGCTAGAGGGGGCCGGAGGGACCAGAACAGTTCACTCAGCTAGAGGGGGCCGGAGGGACCAGAACAGTTCACTCAGCTAGAGGCGGCCGGAGGGACCAGAACAGTTCACTCAGCTAGAGGGGCCAGAGGGACCAGAACAGTTCACTCAGCTAGAGGGGGCCAGAGGGACCAGAACAGTTCACTCAGCTAGAGGGGGCCAGAGGGACCAGAACAGTTCACTCAGCTAGAGGGGGCCAGAGGGACCAGAACAGTTCACTCAGCTAGAGGGGGCCGGATGGACTGGAGCAGTTCACTCAGCTAGAGGGGGCCAGAGGACCAGAACAGTTCACTCAGCTAGAGGGGGCCGGAGGGACTGGAGCAGTTCACTCAGCTAATGGGGGCCGGAGACCCCAGAACAGTTCACTTAGCTAGAGGGGGCCAGAGGGACCAGAACAGTTCACTCAGCTCGAGGGGGCCAGAGGGACCGGAACAGTTCACTGAGCTAGAGGGGGCCGGAGTCTCTGGAGCAATTCACTCAGCTAGAGGGGGCCGGAGGGACCAGAACAGTTCACTCAGCTAGAGGGACCTGAACAGTTCACTCAGTTAGAGGGGGCCGGAGACCCCAGAACAGTTCACTCAGCTAGAGGGGGCCGGAGACCTCAGAACAGTTCACTCAGCTAGAGGGGGTAGGGGGACCAGAACAGTTCACACAGCTAGAGGTGGCCGGAGGGACCAGAACAGTTCACTCAGCTAGAGGGGGCCGAGACCCCAGAACAGTTCACTCAGCTAGAGGGGGCCAGAGGGACCAGAACAGTTCACTCAGCTAGAGGGGGCCGGAGGGACCAGAACAGTTCACTCAGCTAGAGGGGGCCAGAGACCCCAGAACAGTTCACTCAGCTAGAGGGGGCCGGAGACCCCAGAACAGTTCACTCAGCTAGAGGGGGCCAGAGGGACCAGAACAGTTCACTCAGCTAGAGGGGGCCAGAGGGACCGGAACAGTTCACTCAGCTAGAGGGGGCCGGAGTCTCTGGAGCAATTCACTCAGCTAGAGGGGGCCGGAGGGACCTGAACAGTTCACTCAGTTAGAGGGGGCCGGAGACTCCAGAGAAATTCACTCAGCTAGAGGGGGCCGGAGGGACCAGAACAGTTCACTCAGCTAGAGGGACCAGAACAGTTCACTCAGTTAGAGGGGTCGGAGACCCCAGAACAGTTCACTCAGCTAGAGGGGGCCAGAGGGACCGGAACAGTTCACTCAGCTAGAGGGGGCCAGAGACCCCAGAACAGTTCACTCAGCTAGAGGGGGCCAGAGGGACCAGAACAGTTCACTCAGCTAGAGGCGGCCGGAGGGACCAGAGCAGTTCACTCAGCTAGAGGGGGCCGGAGAGACCAGAACAGTTCACTCAGCTAGAGGGGGCCAGAGGGACCAGAACAGTTCACTCAGCTAGAGGGGGCCGGAGACCCCAGAACAGTTCACTCAGCTAGAGGCGGACGGAGGGACCAGAACAGTTCACTCAGCTAGAGGGGGCCGGAGGGACCAGAACAGTTCACTCAGCTAGAGGGGGCCAGAGGGACCAGAACAGTTCACTCAGCTAGAGGCGGCCGGAGGGACCAGAACAGTTCACTCAGCTAGAGGCGGCCAGAGGGACCAGAACAGTTCACTCAGCTAGAGGGGGCCAGAGGGACCAGAACAGTTCACTCAGCTAGAGGGGGCCAGAGGGACCAGAACAGTTCACTCAGCTAGAGGGGGCCGGATGGACTGGAGCAGTTCACTCAGCTAGAGGGGGCCAGAGGGACCAGAACAGTTCACTCAGCTAGAGGGGGCCGGAGGGACTGGAGCAGTTCACTCAGCTAATGGGGGCCGGAGACCCCAGAACAGTTCACTTAGCTAGAGGGGGCCAGAGGGACCAGAACAGTTCACTCAGCTCGAGGGGGCCAGAGGGACCGGAACAGTTCACTGAGCTAGAGGGGCCGGAGTCTCTGGAGCAATTCACTCAGCTAGAGGGGCCGGAGGGACCAGAACAGTTCACTCAGCTAGAGGGACCTGAACAGTTCACTCAGTTAGAGGGGGCCGGAAACACCAGAACAGTTCACTCAGCTAGAGGGGGCCGGAGACCTCAGAACAGTTCACTCAGCTAGAGGGGGTAGGGGGGACCAGAACAGTTCACACAGCTAGAGGTGGCCGGAGGGACCAGAACAGTTCACTCAGCTAGAGGGGGCCGAGACCCCAGAACAGTTCACTCAGCTAGAGGGGGCCAGAGGGACCAGAACAGTTCACTCAGCTAGAGGGGGCCGGAGGGACCAGAACAGTTCACTCAGCTAGAGGGGCCAGAGACCCCAGAACAGTTCACTCAGTAGAGGGGCCGGAGGGACCAGAACAGTTCACTCCGCTAGAGGGGCCGGAGGGACCAGAACAGTTCACTCAGCTAGAGGGGGCCGGAGGGACCAGAACAGTTCACTCAGCTAGAGGGGGCCGGAGGGACCAGAACAGTTCACTCAGCTAGAGGGGGCCAGAGACCCCAGAACAGTTCACTCAGCTAGAGGTGGCCGGAGGGACCAGAACAGTTCACTCCGCTAGAGGGGCCGGAGGGACCAGAACAGTTCACTCAGCTAGAGGGGGCCGGAGGGACCAGAACAGTTCACTCAGCTAGAGGGGGCCGGAGGGACCAGAACAGTTCACTCAGCTAGAGGGGGCCAGAGGACCGAACAGTTCACTCAGCTAGAGGGGGCCAGAGGGACCAGAACAGTTCACTCAGCTAGAGGGGGCCAGAGGGACCAGAACAGTTCACTCAGCTAGAGGGGGCCGGAGGGACCAGAACAGTTCACTCAGCTAGAGGGGGCCGGAGGGACCAGAGCAGTTCACTCAGCTAGAGGGGGCCGGAGAGACCAGAACAGTTCACTCAGCTAGAGGGGGCCAGAGACCCCAGAACAGTTCACTCAGCTAGAGGCGGACGGAGGGACCAGAACAGTTCACTCAGCTAGAGGGGGCCGGAGGGACCAGAACAGTTCACTCAGCTAGAGGGGGCCGGAGGGACTGGAGCAGTTCACTCAGCTAATGGGGGCCGGAGACCCCAGAACAGTTCAGTTAGCTAGAGGGGGCCAGAGGGACCAGAACAGTTCACTCAGCTCGAGGGGGCCAGAGGGACCGGAACAGTTCACTGAGCTAGAGGGGGCCGGAGTCTCTGGAGCAATTCACTCAGCTAGAGGGGGCCGGAGGGACCAGAACAGTTCACTCAGCTAGAGGGACCTGAACAGTTCACTCAGTTAGAGGGGGCCGGAAACACCAGAACAGTTCACTCAGCTAGAGGGGGCCGGAGACCTCAGAACAGTTCACTCAGCTAGAGGGGGCCGGAGGGACCAGAACAGTTCACTCAGCTAGAGGGACCAGAACAGTTCACTCAGTTAGAGGGGTCGGAGACCCCAGAACAGTTCACTCAGCTAGAGGGGGCCAGAGGGACCGGAACAGTTCACTCAGCTAGAGGGGGCCAGAGACCCCAGAACAGTTCACTCAGCTAGAGGGGGCCAGAGGGACCAGAACAGTTCACTCAGCTAGAGGGGGCCGGAGACCCCAGAACAGTTCACTCAGCTAGAGGCGGACGGAGGGACCAGAACAGTTCACTCAGCTAGAGGGGGCCGGAGGGACCGGAACAGTTCACTCAGCTAGAGGGGGCCAGAGGGACCAGAACAGTTCACTCAGCTAGAGGCGGCCGGAGGGACCGGAACAGTTCACTCAGCTAATGGGGGCCGGAGACCCCAGAACAGTTCACTTAGCTAGAGGGGGCCAGAGGGACCAGAACAGTTCACTCAGCTCGAGGGGGCCAGAGGGACCGGAACAGTTCACTGAGCTAGAGGGGGCCGGAGTCTCTGGAGCAATTCACTCAGCTAGAGGGGGCCGGAGGGACCAGAACAGTTCACTCAGCTAGAGGGACCTGAACAGTTCACTCAGTTAGAGGGGGCCGGAAACACCAGAACAGTTCACTCAGCTAGAGGTGGCCGGAGGGACCAGAACAGTTCACTCAGCTAGAGGGGCCGAGACCCCAGAACAGTTCACTCAGCTAGAGGGGCCAGAGGGACCAGAACAGTTCACTCAGCTAGAGGGGCCGGAGGGACCAGAACAGTTCACTCAGCTAGAGGGGCCAGAGACCCCAGAACAGTTCACTCAGCTAGAGGGGCCGGAGGGACCAGAACAGTTCACTCAGCTAGAGGTGGCCGGAGGGACCAGAACAGTTCACTCAGCTAGAGGGGCCGGAGGGACCAGAACAGTTCACTCAGCTAGAGGGGGCCGGAGGGACCAGAACAGTTCACTCAGCTAGAGGGGGCCAGAGACCCCAGAACAGTTCACTCAGTAGAGGGGGCCGGAGGGACCAGAACAGTTCACTCCGCTAGAGGTGGCCGGAGGGACCAGAACAGTTCACTCAGCTAGAGGGGGCCGGAGGGACCAGAACAGTTCACTCCGCTAGAGGCGGCCGGAGGGACCAGAACAGTTCACTCAGCTAGAGGGGGCCAGAGGGACCAGAACAGTTCACTCAGCTAGAGGGGGCCAGAGGGACCAGAACAGTTCACTCAGCTAGAGGGGGCCGGAGGGACAGGAGCAGTTCACTGAGCTAGAGGGGGCCAGAGGGACCAGAACAGTTCACTCAGCTAGAGGGGGCCGGAGGGACCAGAACAGTTCACTCAGCTAGAGGGGGCCGGAGGGACCAGAGCAGTTCACTCAGCTAGAGGGGGCCGGAGAGACCAGAACAGTTCACTCAGCTAGAGGGGGCCAGAGACCCCAGAACAGTTCACTCAGCTAGAGGCGGACGGAGGGTCCAGAACAGTTCACTCAGCTAGAGGGGGCCGGAGGGACCAGAACAGTTCACTCAGCTAGAGGGGGCCAGAGGGACCAGAACAGTTCACTCAGCTAGAGGCGGCCGGAGGGACCAGAACAGTTCACTCAGCTAGAGGCGGCCGGAGGGACCAGAACAGTTCACTCAGCTAGAGGGGGCCAGAGGGACCAGAACAGTTCACTCAGCTAGAGGGGGCCAGAGGGACCAGAACAGTTCACTCAGCTAGAGGGGGCCGGATGGACTGGAGCAGTTCACTCAGCTAGAGGGGGCCAGAGGACCAGAACAGTTCACTCAGCTAGAGGGGGCCGGAGGGACTGGAGCAGTTCACTCAGCTAATGGGGGCCGGAGACCCCAGAACAGTTCAGTTAGCTAGAGGGGCCAGAGGGACCAGAACAGTTCACTCAGCTCGAGGGGGCCAGAGGGACCGGAACAGTTCACTGAGCTAGAGGGGGCCGGAGTCTCTGGAGCAATTCACTCAGCTAGAGGGGGCCGGAGGGACCAGAACAGTTCACTCAGCTAGAGGGACCTGAACAGTTCACTCAGTTAGAGGGGCCGGAAACACCAGAACAGTTCACTCAGCTAGAGGGGCCGGAGACCTCAGAACAGTTCACTCAGCTAGAGGGGGCCGGGGGACCAGAACAGTTCACACAGCTAGAGGTGGCCGGAGGGACCAGAACAGTTCACTCAGCTAGAGGGGGCGAGACCCCAGGACAGTTCACTCAGCTAGAGGGGCCAGAGGGACCAGAACAGTTCACTCAGCTAGAGGGGGCCGGAGGGACCAGAACAGTTCACTCAGCTAGAGGGGCCGGAGGACCAGAACAGTTCACTCAGCTAGAGGGGGCCAGAGACCCCAGAACAGTTCACTCAGCTAGAGGGGCCGGAGGGACCAGAACAGTTCACTCAGCTAGAGGTGGCCGGAGGGACCAGAACAGTTCACTCAGCTAGAGGGGCCGGAGGGACAGAACAGTTCACTCCGCTAGAGGCGGCCGGAGGGACCAGAACAGTTCACTCAGCTAGAGGGGGCCAGAGGGACCAGAACAGTTCACTCAGCTAGAGGGGGCCAGAGGGACCAGAACAGTTCACTCAGCTAGAGGGGGCCGGAGGGACAGGATCAGTTCACTCAGCTAGAGGGGGCCAGAGGGACCAGAACAGTTCACTCAGCTAGAGGGGGCCGGAGGGACCAGAACAGTTCACTCAGCTAGAGGGGGCCGGAGGGACCAGAGCAGTTCACTCAGCTAGAGGGGGCCGGAGAGACCAGAACAGTTCACTCAGCTAGAGGGGGCCAGAGGGACCAGAACAGTTCACTCAGCTAGAGGGGGCCAGAGACCCCAGAACAGTTCACTCAGCTAGAGGGGTCCAGAGGGACTGGAACAGTTCACTCAGCTAGAGGGGCCGGAGGACTGGAGCAGTTCACTCAGCTAGAGGGGGCCGGAGACCCCAGAACAGTTCACTCAGCTAGAGGCGGACGGAGGGACCAGAACAGTTCACTCAGCTAGAGGGGGCCGGAGGGACCAGAACAGTTCACTCAGCTAGAGGTGGCCGGAGGGACCAGAACAGTTCACTCAGCTAGAGGGGGCCGAGACCCCAGAACAGTTCACTCAGCTAGAGGGGGCCAGAGGGACCAGAACAGTTCACTCAGCTAGAGGGGCCGGAGGGACCAGAACAGTTCACTCAGCTAGAGGGCCAGAGACCCCAGAACAGTTCACTCAGTAGAGGGGGCCGGAGGGACCAGAACAGTTCACTCCGCTAGAGGTGGCCGGAGGGACCAGAACAGTTCACTCAGCTAGAGGGGGCCGGAGGGACCAGAACAGTTCACTCAGCTAGAGGGGGCCGGAGGGACCAGAACAGTTCACTCAGCTAGAGGGGGCCAGAGACCCCAGAACAGTTCACTCAGTAGAGGTGGCCGGAGGGACCAGAACAGTTCACTCCGCTAGAGGTGGCCGGAGGGACCAGAACAGTTCACTCAGCTAGAGGGGGCCGGAGGGACCAGAACAGTTCACTCCGCTAGAGGCGGCCGGAGGGACCAGAACAGTTCACTCAGCTAGAGGGGGCCAGAGGGACCAGAACAGTTCACTCAGCTAGAGGGGGCCAGAGGGACCAGAACAGTTCACTCAGCTAGAGGGGGCCAGAGGGACCAGAACAGTTCACTCAGCTAGAGGGGCCGGAGGGACAGGAGCAGTTCACTGAGCTAGAGGGGGCCAGAGGGACCAGAACAGTTCACTCAGCTAGAGGGGGCCGGAGGGACCAGAACAGTTCACTCAGCTAGAGGGGGCCGGAGGGACCAGAACAGTTCACTCAGCTAGAGGGGCCAGAGACCAGAACAGTTCACTCAGCTAGAGGGGGCCAGAGACCCCAGAACAGTTCACTCAGCTAGAGGGGGCCGGAGGGACCAGAACAGTTCACTCAGCTAGAGGGGGCCGGAGGGACCAGAACAGTTCACTCAGCTAGAGGGGCCAGAGGGACCAGAACAGTTCACTCAGCTAGAGGCGGCCGGAGGGACCAGAACAGTTCACTCAGCTAGAGGGGGCCGGAGGGACCAGAACAGTTCACTCAGCTAGAGGGGCCGGAGGGACCAGAACAGTTCACTCAGCTAGAGGGGGCCGGAGAGACCAGAACAGTTCACTCAGCTAGAGGGGGCCGGAGAGACCAGAACAGTTCACTCAGCTAGAGGGGGCCAGAGACCCCAGAACAGTTCACTCAGCTAGAGGGGTCCAGAGGGACTGGAACAGTTCACTCAGCTAGAGGCGGCCGGAGGGACTGGAGCAGTTCACTCAGCTAGAGGGGGCCGGAGACCCCAGAACAGTTCACTCAGCTAGAGGCGGACGGAGGGACCAGAACAGTTCACTCAGCTAGAGGGGGCCGGAGGGACCAGAACAGTTCACTCAGCTAGAGGTGGCCGGAGGGACCAGAACAGTTCACTCAGCTAGAGGGGGCCGAGACCCCAGAACAGTTCACTCAGCTAGAGGGGGCCAGAGGGACCAGAACAGTTCACTCAGCTAGAGGGGGCCGGAGGGACCAGAACAGTTCACTCAGCTAGAGGGGGCCAGAGACCCCAGAACAGTTCACTCAGTAGAGGGGGCCGGAGGGACCAGAACAGTTCACTCCGCTAGAGGTGGCCGGAGGGACCAGAACAGTTCACTCAGCTAGAGGGGGCCGGAGGGACCAGAACAGTTCACTCAGCTAGAGGGGGCCGGAGGGACCAGAACAGTTCACTCAGCTAGAGGGGGCCAGAGACCCCAGAACAGTTCACTCAGTAGAGGTGGCCGGAGGGACCAGAACAGTTCACTCCGCTAGAGGTGGCCGGAGGGACCAGAACAGTTCACTCAGCTAGAGGGGGCCGGAGGGACCAGAACAGTTCACTCAGCTAGAGGGGCCGGAGGGACCAGAACAGTTCACTCAGCTAGAGGGGCCAGAGGGACCAGAACAGTTCACTCAGCTAGAGGGGGCCAGAGGGACAGGAGCAGTTCACTGAGCTAGAGGGGGCCGGAGGGACAGGAGCAGTTCACTGAGCTAGAGGGGGCCAGAGGGACCAGAACAGTTCACTCAGCTAGAGGGGGCCAGAGGGACCAGAACAGTTCACTCAGCTAGAGGGGGCCGGAGGGACCAGAACAGTTCACTCAGCTAGAGGGGCCGGAGGGACCAGAGCAGTTCACTCAGCTAGAGGGGCCGGAGAGACCAGAACAGTTCACTCAGCTAGAGGGGGCCAGAGACCCCAGAACAGTTCACTCAGCTAGAGGGGACGGAGGGACCAGAACAGTTCACTCAGCTAGAGGGGGCCGGAGGGACCAGAACAGTTCACTCAGCTAGAGGGGGCCAGAGGGACCAGAACAGTTCACTCAGCTAGAGGGGGACGGAGGGACCAGAACAGTTCACTCAGCTAGAGGGGGCCGGAGGGACCAGAACAGTTCACTCAGCTAGAGGGGGCCGGAGGGACCAGAACAGTTCACTCAGCTAGGGGGGCCGGAGACCCCAGAACAGTTCACTAGCTAGAGGGGGCCAGAGGGACCAGAACAGTTCACTCAGCTCGAGGGGGCCAGAGGGACCGGAACAGTTCACTGAGCTAGAGGGGCCGGAGGGAGCAATTCACTCAGCTAGAGGGGGCCGGAGGGACCAGAACAGTTCACTCAGCTAGAGGGACCTGAACAGTTCACTCAGTTAGAGGGGGCCGGAAACACCAGAACAGTTCACTCAGCTAGAGGGGGCCGGAGACCTCAGAACAGTTCACTCAGCTAGAGGGGGCCGGAGGGACCAGAACAGTTCACTCAGCTAGAGGGACCAGAACAGTTCACTCAGTTAGAGTCGGAGACCCCAGAACAGTTCACTCAGCTAGAGGGGGCCAGAGGGACCGGAACAGTTCACTCAGCTAGAGGGGGCCAGAGACCCCAGAACAGTTCACTCAGCTAGAGGGGGCCAGAGGGACCAGAACAGTTCACTCAGCTAGAGGCGGCCGGAGGGACCAGAACAGTTCACTCAGCTAGAGGGGGCCGGAGGGACCAGAACAGTTCACTCAGCTAGAGGGGGCCAGAGGGACCAGAACAGTTCACTCAGCTAGAGGGGGCCGGAGACCCCAGAACAGTTCACTCAGCTAGAGGCGGACGGAGGGACCAGAACAGTTCACTCAGCTAGAGGGGGCCGGAGGGACCAGAACAGTTCACTCAGCTAGAGGGGGCCAGAGGGACCAGAACAGTTCACTCAGCTAGAGGCGGCCGGAGGGACCGGAACAGTTCACTCAGCTAATGGGGGCCGGAGACCCCAGAACAGTTCACTTAGCTAGAGGGGGCCAGAGGGACCAGAACAGTTCACTCAGCTCGAGGGGGCCAGAGGGACCGGAACAGTTCACTGAGCTAGAGGGGGCCGGAGTCTCTGGAGCAATTCACTCAGCTAGAGGGGGCCGGAGGGACCAGAACAGTTCACTCAGCTAGAGGGACCTGAACAGTTCACTCAGTTAGAGGGGGCCGGAAACACCAGAACAGTTCACTCAGCTAGAGGTGGCCGGAGGGACCAGAACAGTTCACTCAGCTAGAGGGGGCCGAGACCCCAGAACAGTTCACTCAGCTAGAGGGGGCCAGAGGGACCAGAACAGTTCACTCAGCTAGAGGGGCCGGAGGGACCAGAACAGTTCACTCAGCTAGACCAGTTCACTCAGCTAGGGGGCCGGAGGGACCAGAACAGTTCACTCCGCTAGAGGTGGCCGGAGGGACCAGAACAGTTCACTCAGCTAGAGGGGGCCGGAGGGACCAGAACAGTTCACTCAGCTAGAGGGGGCCGGAGGGACCAGAACAGTTCACTCAGCTAGAGGGGCCAGAGACCCCAGAACAGTTCACTCAGCTAGAGGGGGCCGGAGGGACCAGAACAGTTCACTCAGCTAGAGGGGGCCGGAGGGACCAGAACAGTTCACTCAGCTAGAGGGGGCCGGAGGGACCAGAACAGTTCACTCAGCTAGAGGGGGCCGGAGGGACCAGAACAGTTCACTCAGCTAGAGGGGGCCAGAGGGACCGGAACAGTTCACTCAGCTAGAGGGGGCCAGAGGGACCAGAACAGTTCACTCAGCTAGAGGGGGCCGGAGGGACCAGGACAGTTCACTGAGCTAGAGGGGGCCAGAGGGACCAGAACAGTTCACTCAGCTAGAGGGGGCCGGAGGGACCAGAACAGTTCACTCAGCTAGAGGGGGCCGGAGGGACCAGAGCAGTTCACTCAGCTAGAGGCCGGAGGACCAGAACAGTTCACTCAGCTAGAGGGGGCCAGAGACCCCAGAACAGTTCACTCAGCTAGAGGCGGACGGAGGGTCCAGAACAGTTCACTCAGCTAGAGGGGGCCGGAGGGACCAGAACAGTTCACTCAGCTAGAGGGGGCCAGAGGGACCAGAACAGTTCACTCAGCTAGAGGCGGCCGGAGGGACCAGAACAGTTCACTCAGCTAGAGGCGGCCGGAGGGACCAGAACAGTTCACTCAGCTAGAGGGGGCCAGAGGGACCAGAACAGTTCACTCAGCTAGAGGGGGCCAGAGGGACCAGAACAGTTCACTCAGCTAGAGGGGGCCGGATGGACTGGAGCAGTTCACTCAGCTAGAGGGGGCCAGAGGGACCAGAACAGTTCACTCAGCTAGAGGGGGCCGGAGGGACTGGAGCAGTTCACTCAGCTAATGGGGGCCGGAGACCCCAGAACAGTTCAGTTAGCTAGAGGGGGCCAGAGGGACCAGAACAGTTCACTCAGCTCGAGGGGGCCAGAGGGACCGGAACAGTTCACTGAGCTAGAGGGGGCCGGAGTCTCTGGAGCAATTCACTCAGCTAGAGGGGGCCGGAGGGACCAGAACAGTTCACTCAGCTAGAGGGACCTGAACAGTTCACTCAGTTAGAGGGGGCCGGAAACACCAGAACAGTTCACTCAGCTAGAGGGGGCCGGAGACCTCAGAACAGTTCACTCAGCTAGAGGGGGTAGGGGGGACCAGAACAGTTCACACAGCTAGAGGTGGCCGGAGGGACCAGAACAGTTCACTCAGCTAGAGGGGGCCGAGACCCCAGGACAGTTCACTCAGCTAGAGGGGGCCAGAGGGACCAGAACAGTTCACTCAGCTAGAGGGGGCCGGAGGGACCAGAACAGTTCACTCAGCTAGAGGGGGCCGGAGGGACCAGAACAGTTCACTCAGCTAGAGGGGGCCAGAGACCCCAGAACAGTTCACTCAGTAGAGGGGGCCGGAGGGACCAGAACAGTTCACTCCGCTAGAGGTGGCCGGAGGGACCAGAACAGTTCACTCAGCTAGAGGGGGCCGGAGGGACCAGAACAGTTCACTCCGCTAGAGGCGGCCGGAGGGACCAGAACAGTTCACTCAGCTAGAGGGGGCCAGAGGGACCAGAACAGTTCACTCAGCTAGAGGGGGCCAGAGGGACCAGAACAGTTCACTCAGCTAGAGGGGGCCGGAGGGACAGGATCAGTTCACTCAGCTAGAGGGGGCCAGAGGGACCAGAACAGTTCACTCAGCTAGAGGGGGCCGGAGGGACCAGAACAGTTCACTCAGCTAGAGGGGGCCGGAGGGACCAGAGCAGTTCACTCAGCTAGAGGGGGCCGGAGGGACCAGAACAGTTCACTCAGCTAGAGGGGGCCAGAGGGACCAGAACAGTTCACTCAGCTAGAGGGGGCCAGAGACCCCAGAACAGTTCACTCAGCTAGAGGGGTCCAGAGGGACTGGAACAGTTCACTCAGCTAGAGGCGGCCGGAGGGACTGGAGCAGTTCACTCAGCTAGAGGGGGCCGGAGACCCCAGAACAGTTCACTCAGCTAGAGGCGGACGGAGGGACCAGAACAGTTCACTCAGCTAGAGGGGGCCGGAGGGACCAGAACAGTTCACTCAGCTAGAGGTGGCCGGAGGGACCAGAACAGTTCACTCAGCTAGAGGGGGCCGAGACCCCAGAACAGTTCACTCAGCTAGAGGGGGCCAGAGGGACCAGAACAGTTCACTCAGCTAGAGGGGGCCGGAGGGACCAGAACAGTTCACTCAGCTAGAGGGGGCCAGAGACCCCAGAACAGTTCACTCAGTAGAGGGGGCCGGAGGGACCAGAACAGTTCACTCAGCTAGAGGGGGCCGGAGGGACCAGAACAGTTCACTCAGCTAGAGGGGGCCGGAGGGACCAGAACAGTTCACTCAGCTAGAGGGGGCCGGAGGGACCAGAACAGTTCACTCAGCTAGAGGGGGCCAGAGACCCCAGAACAGTTCACTCAGTAGAGGGGCCGGAGGGACCAGAACAGTTCACTCCGCTAGAGGTGGCCGGAGGGACCAGAACAGTTCACTCAGCTAGAGGGGCCGGAGGGACCAGAACAGTTCACTCCGCTAGAGGCGGCCGGAGGGACCAGAACAGTTCACTCAGCTAGAGGGGGCCAGAGGGACCAGAACAGTTCACTCAGCTAGAGGGGGCCAGAGGGACCAGAACAGTTCACTCAGCTAGAGGGGGCCAGAGGGACCAGAACAGTTCACTCAGCTAGAGGGGGCCGGAGGGACAGGAGCAGTTCACTGAGCTAGAGGGGCCAGAGGGACCAGAACAGTTCACTCAGCTAGAGGGGCCGGAGGGACCAGAACAGTTCACTCAGCTAGAGGGGGCCGGAGGGACCAGAACAGTTCACTCAGCTAGAGGGGGCCGGAGGACCAGAACAGTTCACTCAGCTAGAGGGGGCCAGAGACCCCAGAACAGTTCACTCAGCTAGAGGCGGACGGAGGGACCAGAACAGTTCACTCAGCTAGAGGGGGCCGGAGGACCAGAACAGTTCACTCAGCTAGAGGGGGCCAGAGGGACCAGAACAGTTCACTCAGCTAGAGGGGGCCGGAGGGACCAGAACAGTTCACTCAGCTAGAGGGGGCCGGAGGGACCAGAACAGTTCACTCAGCTAGAGGGGCCGGAGGGACCAGAACAGTTCACTCAGCTAGAGGGGCCGGAGGGACCAGAACAGTTCACTCAGCTAGAGGGGGCCGGAGAGACCAGAACAGTTCACTCAGCTAGAGGGGGCCAGAGGGACCCCAGAACAGTTCACTCAGCTAGAGGGGGCCAGAGGGACTGGAACAGTTCACTCAGCTAGAGGGGCCGGAGAGGACTGGAACAGTTCACTCAGCTAGAGGGGGCCGGAGACCCCAGAACAGTTCACTCAGCTAGAGGGGGCCGGAGGGACCAGAACAGTTCACTCAGCTAGAGGGGGCCGGAGGGACCAGAACAGTTCACTCAGCTAGAGGTGGCCGGAGGGACCAGAACAGTTCACTCAGCTAGAGGGGGCCGAGACCCCAGAACAGTTCACTCAGCTAGAGGGGGCCAGAGGGACCAGAACAGTTCACTCAGCTAGAGGGGGCCGGAGGGACCAGAACAGTTCACTCAGCTAGAGGGGGCCAGAGACCCCAGAACAGTTCACTCAGCTAGAGGGGGCCGGAGGGACCAGAACAGTTCACTCAGCTAGAGGGGGCCGGAGGGACCAGAACAGTTCACTCAGCTAGAGGGGGCCGGAGGGACCAGAACAGTTCACTCAGCTAGAGGGGGCCGGAGGGACCAGAACAGTTCACTCAGCTAGAGGGGGCCAGAGACCCCAGAACAGTTCACTCAGTAGAGGTGGCCGGAGGGACCAGAACAGTTCACTCCGCTAGAGGTGGCCGGAGGGACCAGAACAGTTCACTCAGCTAGAGGGGGCCGGAGGGACCAGAACAGTTCACTCCGCTAGAGGGGCCGGAGGGACCAGAACAGTTCACTCAGCTAGAGGGGCCAGAGGACCAGAACAGTTCACTCAGCTAGAGGGGGCCAGAGGGACCAGAACAGTTCACTCAGCTAGAGGGGGCCGGAGGGACAGGAGCAGTTCACTGAGCTAGAGGGGGCCAGAGGGACCAGAACAGTTCACTCAGCTAGAGGGGGCCAGAGGGACCAGAACAGTTCACTCAGCTAGAGGGGGCCGGAGGGACCAGAACAGTTCACTCAGCTAGAGGGGGCCGGAGGGACCAGAACAGTTCACTCAGCTAGAGGGGGCCGGAGGGACCAGAACAGTTCACTCAGCTAGAGGGGGCCAGAGACCCCAGAACAGTTCACTCAGCTAGAGGCGGACGGAGGGACCAGAACAGTTCACTCAGCTAGAGGGGGCCGGAGGGACCAGAACAGTTCACTCAGCTAGAGGGGGCCAGAGGGACCAGAACAGTTCACTCAGCTAGAGGCGGCCGGAGGGACCAGAACAGTTCACTCAGCTAGAGGGGGCCGGAGGGACCAGAACAGTTCACTCAGCTAGAGGGGCCAGAGGGACCAGAACAGTTCACTCAGCTAGAGGGGCCAGAGGGACCAGAACAGTTCACTCAGCTAGAGGGGGCCGGATGGACTGGAGCAGTTCACTCAGCTAGAGGGGGCCAGAGGGACCAGAACAGTTCACTCAGCTAGAGGGGGCCGGAGGGACTGGAGCAGTTCACTCAGCTAATGGGGGCCGGAGACCCCAGAACAGTTCACTCAGCTAGAGGGGGCCAGAGGGACCAGAACAGTTCACTCAGCTCGAGGGGGCCAGAGGGACCGGAACAGTTCACTGAGCTAGAGGGGGCAGTCTCTGGAGCAATTCACTCAGCTAGAGGGGGCCGGAGGGACCAGAACAGTTCACTCAGCTAGAGGGACCTGAACAGTTCACTCAGTTAGAGGGGGCCGGAAACACCAGAACAGTTCACTCAGCTAGAGGGGGCCGGAGACCTCAGAACAGTTCACTCAGCTAGAGGGGGTAGGGGGGACCAGAACAGTTCACACAGCTAGAGGTGGCCGGAGGGACCAGAACAGTTCACTCAGCTAGAGGGGGCCGAGACCCCAGAACAGTTCACTCAGCTAGAGGGGGCCAGAGGGACCAGAACAGTTCACTCAGCTAGAGGGGCCGGAGGGACCAGAACAGTTCACTCAGCTAGAGGGGGCCGGAGGGACCAGAACAGTTCACTCAGCTAGAGGGGGCCAGAGACCCCAGAACAGTTCACTCAGTAGAGGGGGCCGGAGGGACCAGAACAGTTCACTCCGCTAGAGGTGGCCGGAGGGACCAGAACAGTTCACTCAGCTAGAGGGGGCCGGAGGGACCAGAACAGTTCACTCAGCTAGAGGGGGCCGGAGGGACCAGAACAGTTCACTCAGCTAGAGGGGGCCAGAGGGACCAGAACAGTTCACTCAGCTAGAGGGGGCCAGAGGGACCAGAACAGTTCACTCAGCTAGAGGGGGCCGGAGGGACAGGAGCAGTTCACTCAGCTAGAGGGGGCCAGAGGGACCAGAACAGTTCACTCAGCTAGAGGGGGCCGGAGGGACCAGAACAGTTCACTCAGCTAGAGGGGGCCGGAGGGACCAGAGCAGTTCACTCAGCTAGAGGGGGCCGGAGGACCAGAACAGTTCACTCAGCTAGAGGGGGCCAGAGGGACCAGAACAGTTCACTCAGCTAGAGGGGGCCAGAGACCCCAGAACAGTTCACTCAGCTAGAGGGGTCCAGAGGGACTGGAACAGTTCACTCAGCTAGAGGCGGCCGGAGGGACCAGAACAGTTCACTCAGCTAGAGGGGCCGGAGACCCCAGAACAGTTCACTCAGCTAGAGGCGGACGGAGGGACCAGAACAGTTCACTCAGCTAGAGGGGGCCGGAGGGACCAGAACAGTTCACTCAGCTAGAGGGGGCCGGAGGGACCAGAACAGTTCACTCAGCTAGAGGGGCCGAGACCCCAGAACAGTTCACTCAGCTAGAGGGGGCCAGAGGGACCAGAACAGTTCACTCAGCTAGAGGGGGCCGGAGGGACCAGAACAGTTCACTCAGCTAGAGGGGCCAGAGACCCCAGAACAGTTCACTCAGTAGAGGGGGCCGGAGGGACCAGAACAGTTCACTCCGCTAGAGGGGGCCGGAGGGACCAGAACAGTTCACTCAGCTAGAGGGGCCGGAGGGACCAGAACAGTTCACTCAGCTAGAGGGGGCCGGAGGGACCAGAACAGTTCACTCAGCTAGAGGGGGCCAGAGACCCCAGAACAGTTCACTCAGCTAGAGGGGGCCGGAGGGACCAGAACAGTTCACTCCGCTAGAGGGGGCCGGAGGGACCAGAACAGTTCACTCAGCTAGAGGGGCCGGAGGGACCAGAACAGTTCACTCAGCTAGAGGGGGCCAGAGGGACCAGAACAGTTCACTCAGCTAGAGGGGGCCAGAGGGACCAGAACAGTTCACTCAGCTAGAGGGGGCCAGAGGGACCAGAACAGTTCACTCAGCTAGAGGGGCCAGAGGGACCAGAACAGTTCACTCAGCTAGAGGGGGCCGGAGGGACAGAACAGTTCACTGAGCTAGAGGGGGCCAGAGGGACCAGAACAGTTCACTCAGCTAGAGGGGGCCGGAGGGACCAGAACAGTTCACTCAGCTAGAGGGGGCCGGAGGGACCAGAGCAGTTCACTCAGCTAGAGGGGGCCGGAGAGACCCCAGAACAGTTCACTCAGCTAGAGGGGGCCAGAGACCCCAGAACAGTTCACTCAGCTAGAGGCGGACGGAGGGACCAGAACAGTTCACTCAGCTAGAGGGGGCCGGAGGGACCAGAATAGTTCACTCAGCTAGAGGGGGCCAGAGGGACCAGAACAGTTCACTCAGCTAGAGGCGGCCGGAGGGACCAGAACAGTTCACTCAGCTAGAGGGGGCCGGAGGGACCAGAACAGTTCACTCAGCTAGAGGGGGCCGGAGGGACCAGAGCAGTTCACTCAGCTAGAGGGGGCCGGAGAGACCAGAACAGTTCACTCAGCTAGAGGGGGCCGGAGAGACCAGAACAGTTCACTCAGCTAGAGGGGGCCAGAGACCCCAGAACAGTTCACTCAGCTAGAGGGGTCCAGAGGGACTGGAACAGTTCACTCAGCTAGAGGCGGCCGGAGGGACTGGAGCAGTTCACTCAGCTAGAGGGGGCCGGAGACCCCAGAACAGTTCACTCAGCTAGAGGCGGACGGAGGGACCAGAACAGTTCACTCAGCTAGAGGGGGCCGGAGGGACCAGAACAGTTCACTCAGCTAGAGGTGGCCGGAGGGACCAGAACAGTTCACTCAGCTAGAGGGGGCCGAGACCCCAGAACAGTTCACTCAGCTAGAGGGGGCCAGAGGGACCAGAACAGTTCACTCAGCTAGAGGGGGCCGGAGGGACCAGAACAGTTCACTCAGCTAGAGGGGGCCAGAGACCCCAGAACAGTTCACTCAGTAGAGGGGGCCGGAGGGACCAGAACAGTTCACTCCGCTAGAGGTGGCCGGAGGGACAGAACAGTTCACTCAGCTAGAGGGGGCCGGAGGGACCAGAACAGTTCACTCAGCTAGAGGGGCCGGAGGGACCAGAACAGTTCACTCAGCTAGAGGGGCCAGAGACCCCAGAACAGTTCACTCAGCTAGAGGGGCCGGAGGGACCAGAACAGTTCACTCCGCTAGAGGTGGCCGGAGGGACCAGAACAGTTCACTCAGCTAGAGGGGGCCGGAGGGACCAGAACAGTTCACTCCGCTAGAGGCGGCCGGAGGGACCAGAACAGTTCACTCAGCTAGAGGGGGCCAGAGGGACCAGAACAGTTCACTCAGCTAGAGGGGGCCAGAGGGACCAGAACAGTTCACTCAGCTAGAGGGGCCGGAGGGACAGGAGCAGTTCACTGAGCTAGAGGGGGCCAGAGGGACCAGAACAGTTCACTCAGCTAGAGGGGGCCAGAGGGACCAGAACAGTTCACTCAGCTAGAGGGGGCCGGAGGGACCAGAACAGTTCACTCAGCTAGAGGGGCCGGAGGGACCAGAGAGTTCACTCAGCTAGAGGGGCCGGAGAGACCAGAACAGTTCACTCAGCTAGAGGGCCAGAGACCCCAGAACAGTTCACTCAGCTAGAGGGGGCCGGAGGGACCAGAACAGTTCACTCAGCTAGAGGGGGCCGGAGGGACCAGAACAGTTCACTCAGCTAGAGGGGGCCAGAGGGACCAGAACAGTTCACTCAGCTAGAGGCGGCCGGAGGGACCAGAACAGTTCACTCAGCTAGAGGCGGCCGGAGGGACCAGAACAGTTCACTCAGCTAGAGGGGGCCAGAGGGACCAGAACAGTTCACTCAGCTAGAGGGGGCCAGAGGGACCAGAACAGTTCACTCAGCTAGAGGGGGCCGGAGGACTGGAACAGTTCACTCAGCTAGAGGGGGCCAGAGGGACCAGAACAGTTCACTCAGCTAGAGGGGGCCGGAGGGACTGGAGCAGTTCACTCAGCTAATGGGGGCCGGAGACCCCAGAACAGTTCAGTTAGCTAGAGGGGGCCAGAGGGACCAGAACAGTTCACTCAGCTCGAGGGGGCCAGAGGGACCGGAACAGTTCACTGAGCTAGAGGGGGCCGGAGTCTCTGGAGTTCACTCAGCTAGAGGGGGCCGGAGGGACCAGAACAGTTCACTCAGCTAGAGGGGAACAGTTCACTCAGTTAGAGGGGCCGGACCCAGAACAGTTCACTCAGCTAGAGGGGGGGGGACCAGAACAGTTCACACAGCTAGAGGTGGCCAGAAGAGTTCACTCAGCTAGAGGGGGCCGAGACCCCAGAACAGTTCACTCAGCTAGAGGGGGCCAGAAGGACCAGAACAGTTCACTCAGCTAGAGGGGGCCGGAGGGACCAGAACCGTTCACTCAGCTAGAGGGGGCCGGAGGGACCAGAACAGTTCACTCAGCTAGAGGGGGCCAGAGACCCCAGAACAGTTCACTCAGTAGAGGGGGCCGGAGGGACCAGAACAGTTCACTCCGCTAGAGGTGGCCGGAGGGACCAGAACAGTTCACTCAGCTAGAGGGGGCCGGAGGGACCAGAACAGTTCACTCCGCTAGAGGCGGCCGGAGGGACCAGAACAGTTCACTCAGCTAGAGGGGGCCAGAGGGACCAGAACAGTTCACTCAGCTAGAGGGGGCCAGAGGGACCAGAACAGTTCACTCAGCTAGAGGGGGCCAGAGGGACCAGAACAGTTCACTCAGCTAGAGGGGGCCGGAGGGACCAGAACAGTTCACTCAGCTAGAGGGGGCCGGAGGGACCAGAGCAGTTCACTCAGCTAGAGGGGGCCGGAGAGACCAGAACAGTTCACTCAGCTAGAGGGGGCCAGAGGGACCAGAACAGTTCACTCAGCTAGAGGGGGCCAGAGACCCCAGAACAGTTCACTCAGCTAGAGGGGTCCAGAGGGACTGGAACAGTTCACTCAGCTAGAGGCGGCCGGAGGGACTGGAGCAGTTCACTCAGCTAGAGGGGGCCGGAGACCCCAGAACAGTTCACTCAGCTAGAGGCGGACGGAGGGACCAGAACAGTTCACTCAGCTAGAGGGGGCCGGAGGGACCAGAACAGTTCACTCAGCTAGAGGCGGCCAGAGGGACCAGAACAGTTCACTCAGCTAGAGGCGGCCGGAGGGACCAGAACAGTTCACTCAGCTAGAGGGGGCCAGAGGGACCAGAACAGTTCACTCAGCTAGAGGGGGCCAGAGGGACCAGAACAGTTCACTCAGCTAGAGGGGGCCAGAGGGACCAGAACAGTTCACTCAGCTAGAGGGGGCCGGAGGGACTGGAGCAGTTCACTCAGCTAATGGGGGCCGGAGACCCCAGAACAGTTCACTCAGCTAGAGGGGGCCAGAGGGACCAGAACAGTTCACTCAGCTAGAGGCGGCCGGAGGGACCAGAACAGTTCACTCAGCTAGAGGGGGCCGGAGACCCCAGAACAGTTCACTCAGCTAGAGGCGGCCAGAGGGACCAGAACAGTTCACTCAGCTAGAGGGGGCCAGAGACACCAGAACAGTTCACTCAGCTAGAGGGGGCCAGAGGGACAAGAACAGTTCACTCAGCTAGAGGGGGCCAGAGACCCCAGAACAGTTCACTCAGCTAGAGGGGGCCAGAGGGACCAGAACAGTTCACTCAGCTAGAGGCGGCCGGAGGGACCAGAACAGTTCACTCAGCTAGAGGCGGCCGGAGGGACCAGAACAGTTCACTCAGCTAGAGGCGGCCGGAGGGACCAGAACAGTTCACTCAGCTAGAGGGGGCCAGAGGGACCAGAACAGTTCACTCAGCTAGAGGGGGCCAGAGGGACCAGAACAGTTCACTCAGCTAGAGGGGGCCGGATGGACCGGAGCAGTTCACTCAGCTAGAGGGGGCCAGAGGGACCAGAACAGTTCACTCAGCTAGAGGGGCCGGAGGGACTGGAACAGTTCACTCAGATAGAGGGACACCCCAGAACAGTTCACTCAGCTAGAGGGGGCCAGAGGGACCAGAACAGTTCACTCAGCTCGAGGGGGCCAGAGGGACCGGAACAGTTCACTCAGCTAGAGGGGGCCGGAGTCTCTGGAGCAATTCACTCAGCTAGAGGGGCCGGAGGGACCAGAACAGTTCACTCAGCTAGAGGGGGCCAGAGGGACCAGAACAGTTCACTCAGCTAGAGGGGGCCAGAGACCCCAGAACAGTTCACTCAGCTAGAGGGGGCCAGAGGGACCAGAACAGTTCACTCAGCTAGAGGGGGCCAGAGGGACCGGAACAGTTCACTCAGCTAGAGGGGGCCGGAGGGACCGGAGCAGTTCACTCAGCTAGAGGGGGCCGGAGGGACCAGAACAGTTCACTCAGCTAGAGGGGGCCGGAGGGACCAGAACAGTTCAGTCAGCTAGAGGGGGCCGGAGGGACCAGAACAGTTCACTCAGCTAGAGGGGGCCGGAGGGACCAGAGCAGTTCATTCAGCTAGAGGGGGCCGGAGGGACCAGAACAGTTCACTCAGCTAGAGGGGGCCAGAGGGACCGGAACAGTTCACTCAGCTAGAGGGGGCCGGAGGGACCAGAGCAGTTCACTCAGCTAGAGGGGGCCGGAGGGACCAGAACAGTTCCTTCAGCTAGAGGGGGCCGGAGACTCCAGAGAAATTCACTCAGCTAGAGGGGGCCGGAGGGACCAGAACAGTTCACTCAGCTAGAGGGACCAGAACAGTTCACTCAGTTAGAGGGGTCGGAGACCCCAGAACAGTTCACTCAGCTAGAGGGGGCCAGAGGGACCGGAACAGTTCACTCAGCTAGAGGGGGCCGGAGGGACCAGAACAGTTCATTCAGCTAGAGGGGGCCGGAGGGACCAGAACAGTTCCTTCAGCTAGAGGGGGCCGGAGGGACTGGAGCAGTTCACTCAGCTAGAGGGGGCCGGAAGGACCATAACAGTTCACTCAGCTAGAGGCGGCCGGAGGGAACATAACAGTTCACTCAGCTAGAGGTGGCCGGAGGGACCAGAACAGTTCACTCAGCTAGAGGGGGCCAGAGACCCCAGAACAGTTCACTCAGTAGAGGGGGCCGGAGGGACCAGAACAGTTCACTCAGCTAGAGGTGGCCGGAGGGACCAGAACAGTTCACTCAGCTAGAGGGGGCCGGAGGGACCAGAACAGTTCACTCCGCTAGAGGGGGCCGGAGGGACCAGAACAGTTCACTCAGCTAGAGGGGGCCAGAGACCCCAGAACAGTTCACTCAGCTAGAGGGGGCCAGAGGGACCAGAACAGTTCACTCAGCTAGAGGGGGCCGGAGGGACCGGAGCAGTTCACTCAGCTAGAGGGGGCCGGAGGGACCAGAACAGTTCACTCAGCTAGAGGGGGCCGGAGGGACCAGAACAGTTCACTCAGCTAGAGGGGGCCGGAGGGACCAGAGCAGTTCACTCAGCTAGAGGGGGCCGGAGGGACCAGAACAGTTCACTCAGCTAGAGGGGGCCGGAGGGACCGGAACAGTTCACTCAGCTAGAGGGGGCCGGAGGGACCAGAGCAGTTCACTCAGCTAGAGGGGGCCGGAGGGACCAGAACAGTTCCTTCAGCTAGAGGGGGCCGGAGGGACTGGAGCAGTTCACTCAGCTAGAGGGGGCCGGAAGGACCATAACAGTTCACTCAGCTAGAGGTGGCCGGAGGGACCAGAACAGTTCCTTCAGCTAGCCGGAGGGACTGGGCAGTTCACTCAGCTAGAGGGGGCCCCAGAACAGTTCACTCAGCTAGAGGTGGCCGGAGGGACCAGAACAGTTCACTCAGCTAGAGGGGCCAGAACAGTTCAGAGGGGGCCGGAGGGACCAGAACAGTTCACTCCGCTAGAGGTGGCCGGAGGGACCAGAACAGTTCACTCCGCTAGAGGGGGCCGGAGGGACCAGAACAGTTCACTCCGCTAGAGGGGGCCGGAGGGACCAGAACAGTTCACTCAGCTAGAGGGGGCCAGAGGGACCAGAACAGTTCACTCAGCTAGAGGGGGCCAGAGGGACCAGAACAGTTCACTCAGCTAGAGGGGGCCGGAGGGACTGGAGCAGTTCACTCAGCTAGAGGGGGCCAGAGGGACCAGAACAGTTCACTCAGCTAGAGGGGGCCGGAGGGACCAGAACAGTTCACTCAGCTAGAGGGGGCCGGAGGGACCAGAGCAGTTCACTCAGCTAGAGGGGGCCGGAGGGACTGGAGCAGTTCACTCAGCTAGAGGGGGCCAGAGGGACCAGAACAGTTCACTCAGCTAGAGGGGGCCGGAGGGACCAGAACAGTTCACTCAGCTAGAGGGGGCCGGAGGGACCAGAGCAGTTCACTCAGCTAGAGGGGGCCAGAGACCCCAGAACAGTTCACTCAGCTAGAGGGGTCCGGAGGGACTGGAACAGTTCACTCAGCTAGAGGCGGCCGGAGGGACTGGAGCAGTTCACTCAGCTAGAGGGGGCCGGAGGGACCATAACAGTTCACTCAGCTAGAGGCGGACGGAGGGACCAGAACAGTTCACTCAGCTAGAGGGGGCCGGAGGGACCAGAACAGTTCACTCAGCTAGAGGGGGCCGGAGACCCCAGAACAGTTCACTCAGCTAGAGGCGGCCAGAGGGACCAGAACAGTTCACTCAGCTAGAGGGGGACAGAGGGACCAGAACAGTTCACTCAGCTAGAGGGGGCCAGAGGGACCAGAACAGTTCACTCAGCTAGAGGGGGCCGGAGGGACTGGAGCAGTTCACTCAGCTAGAGGGGGCCGGAGGGACCATAACAGTTCACTCAGCTAGAGGTGGCCGGAGGGACAAGAACAGTTCACTCAGCTAGAGGGGGCCAGAACAGTTCACTCAGCTAGAGGTGGCCGGAGGGACCAGAACAGTTCACTCAGCTAGAGGGGGCCAGAGACCCCAGAACAGTTCACTCAGTAGAGGGGGCCGGAGGGACCAGAACAGTTCACTCCGCTAGAGGTGGCCGGAGGGACCAGAACAGTTCACTCAGCTAGAGGGGGCCGGAGGGACCAGAACAGTTCACTCCGCTAGAGGCGGCCGGAGGGACCAGAACAGTTCACTCCGCTAGAGGCGGCCGGAGGGACCAGAACAGTTCACTCAGCTAGAGGGGGCCAGAGGGACCAGAACAGTTCACTCAGCTAGAGGGGGCCGGAGGGACAGGAGCAGTTCACTCAGCTAGAGGGGGCCAGAGGGACCAGAACAGTTCACTCAGCTAGAGGGGGCCGGAGGGACCAGAACAGTTCACTCAGCTAGAGGGGGCCGGAGGGACCAGAGCAGTTCACTCAGCTAGAGGGGGCCGGAGAGACCAGAACAGTTCACTCAGCTAGAGGGGGCCAGAGGGACCAGAACAGTTCACTCAGCTAGAGGGGGCCAGAGACCCCAGAACAGTTCACTCAGCTAGAGGGGTCCAGAGGGACTGGAACAGTTCACTCAGCTAGAGGCGGCCGGAGGGACTGGAGCAGTTCACTCAGCTAGAGGGGGCCGGAGACCCCAGAACAGTTCACTCAGCTAGAGGCGGACGGAGGGACCAGAACAGTTCACTCAGCTAGAGGGGGCCAGAGGGACCAGAACAGTTCACTCAGCTAGAGGCGGCCGGAGGGACCAGAACAGTTCACTCAGCTAGAGGGGGCCAGAGGGACCAGAACAGTTCACTCAGCTAGAGGGGGCCAGAGGGACCAGAACAGTTCACTCAGCTAGAGGGGGCCGGATGGACAGGAGCAGTTCACTCAGCTAGAGGGGGCCAGAGGGACCAGAACAGTTCACTCAGCTAGAGGGGGCCGGAGGGACTGGAGCAGTTCACTCAGCTAATGGGGGCCGGAGACCCCAGAACAGTTCACTTAGCTAGAGGGGGCCAGAGGGACCAGAACAGTTCACTCAGCTCGAGGGGGCCAGAGGGACCGGAACAGTTCACTGAGCTAGAGGGGGCCGGAGTCTCTGGAGCAATTCACTCAGCTAGAGGGGGCCGGAGGGACCAGAACAGTTCACTCAGCTAGAGGGACCTGAACAGTTCACTCAGTTAGAGGGGGCCGGAAACACCAGAACAGTTCACTCAGCTAGAGGGGGCCGGAGACCTCAGAACAGTTCACTCAGCTAGAGGGGGTAGGGGGGACCAGAACAGTTCACACAGCTAGAGGTGGCCGGAGGGACCAGAACAGTTCACTCAGCTAGAGGGGCCGAGACCCCAGAACAGTTCACTCAGCTAGAGGGGGCCAGAGGGACCAGAACAGTTCCTTCAGCTAACAGGGACTGGAGCAGTTCACTCAGCTAGAGGGGGCCGGAGGGACCAGAACAGTTCACTCAGCTAGAGGCGGCCGGAGGGACTTCACTCAGCTAGAGGGGCCGGAGGGACCAGAACAGTTCACTCAGCTAGAGGCGGCCGGAGGGAACATAACAGTTCACTCAGCTAGAGGTGGCCGGAGGGACCAGAACAGTTCACTCAGCTAGAGGGGGCCAGAGACCCCAGAACAGTTCACTCAGTAGAGGGGGCCGGAGGGACCAGAACAGTTCACTCCGCTAGAGGTGGCCGGAGGGACCAGAACAGTTCACTCAGCTAGAGGGGGCCGGAGGGACCAGAACAGTTCACTCCGCTAGAGGCGGCCGGAGGGACCAGAACAGTTCACTCAGCTAGAGGGGGCCAGAGGGACCAGAACAGTTCACTCAGCTAGAGGGGGCCAGAGGGACCAGAACAGTTCACTCAGCTAGAGGGACCAGAACAGTTCACTCAGTTAGAGGGGTCGGAGACCCCAGAACAGTTCACTCAGCTAGAGGGGGCCAGAGGGACCGGAACAGTTCACTCAGCTAGAGGGGGCCGGAGGGACCAGAACAGTTCATTCAGCTAGAGGTGGCCGGAGGGACCAGAACAGTTCACTCAGCTAGAGGGGGCCGGAGACCCCAGAACAGTTCACTCAGTAGAGGGGGCCGGAGGGACCAGAACAGTTCACTCCGCTAGAGGTGGCCGGAGGGACCAGAACAGTTCACTCAGCTAGAGGGGGCCGGAGGGACCAGAACAGTTCACTCAGCTAGAGGGGGCCGGAGGGACCAGAACAGTTCACTCAGCTAGAGGGGGCCGGAGGGACCAGAACAGTTCACTCAGCTAGAGGGGGCCGGAGGGACCAGAACAGTTCACTCAGCTAGAGGGGGCCGGAGGGACAAGAGCAGTTCACTCAGCTAGAGGGGGCCGGAGAGACCAGAACAGTTCACTCAGCTAGAGGGGGCCAGAGACCCCAGAACAGTTCACTCAGCTAGAGGGGTCCGGAGGGACTGGAACAGTTCACTCAGCTAGAGGCGGCCGGAGGGACTGGAGCAGTTCACTCAGCTAGAGGGGGCCAGAGACCCCAGAACAGTTCACTCAGCTAGAGGGGGCCGGAGACCCCAGAACAGTTCACTCAGCTAGAGGCGGCCAGAGGGACCAGAACAGTTCACTCAGCTAGAGGGGGCCAGAGGGACCAGAACAGTCCACTCAGCTAGAGGGGGCCAGAGGGACCAGAACAGTTCACTCAGCTAGAGGGGGCCGGAGGGACTGGAGCAGTTCACTCAGCTAGAGGGGGCCGGAGGGACCATAACAGTTCACTCAGCTAGAGGTGGCCGGAGGGACAAGAACAGTTCACTCAGCTAGAGGGGGCCAGAGACCCCAGAACAGTTCACTCAGCTAGAGGGGGCCAGAGGGACCAGAACAGTTCACTCAGCTAGAGGCGGCCGGAGGGACCAGAACAGTTCACTCAGCTGGAGGCGGCCGGAGGGACCAGAACAGTTCACTCAGCTAGAGGGGGCCAGAGGGACCAGAACAGTTCACTCAGCTAGAGGGGGCCAGAGGGACCAGAACAGTTCACTCAGCTAGAGGGGGCCGGATGGACTGGAGCAGTTCACTCAGCTAGAGGGGGCCAGAGGGACCAGAACAGTTCACTCAGCTAGAGGGGGCCGGAGGGACTGGAACAGTTCACTCAGCTAGAGGGGGCCGGACACCCCAGAACAGTTCACTCAGCTAGAGGGGGCCAGAGGGACCAGAACAGTTCACTCAGCTCGAGGGGGCCAGAGGGACCGGAACAGTTCACTCAGCTAGAGGGGGCCGGAGTCTCTGGAGCAATTCACTCAGCTAGAGGGGGCCAGAGGGACCGGAACAGTTCACTCAGCTCGAGGGGGCCAGAGGGACCGGAACAGTTCACTCAGCTAGAGGGGGCCGAGACCCCAGAACAGTTCACTCAGCTAGAGGGGGCCAGAGACCCCAGAACAGTTCACTCAGCTAGAGGGGGCCAGAGACCCCAGAACAGTTCACTCAGCTAGAGGGGGCCAGAGACCCCAGAACAGTTCACTCAGCTAGAGGGGGCCAGAGACCCCAGAACAGTTCACTCAGCTAGAGGGGGCCAGAGGGACCGAACAGTTCACTCAGCTAGAGGGGGCCGGAGGGACCAGAGCAGTTCACTCAGCTAGAGGGGGGAGACCAGAACAGTTCACTCAGCTAGAGGGGGCCGGAGGGACCAGAACAGTTCAGTCAGCTAGAGGGGCCGGAGGGACCAGAGCAGTTCACTCAGCTAGAGGGGGCCAGAGGGACCAGAACAGTTCACTCAGCTAGAGGGGGCCGGAGGGACCAGAACAGTTCACTCAGCTAGAGGGGGCCAGAGGGACCGGAACAGTTCACTCAGCTAGAGGGACCAGAACAGTTCACTCAGTTAGAGGGGTCGGAGACCCCAGAACAGTTCACTCAGCTAGAGGGGGCCGGAGGGACCAGAACAGTTCATTCAGCTAGAGGGGCCGGAGGGACAGAACAGTTCACTCAGCTAGAGGGGGCCGGAGGGACCAGAACAGTTCCTTCAGCTAGAGGGGGCCGGAGACTCCAGAGAAATTCACTCAGCTAGAGGGGGGCGGAGGGACCAGAACAGTTCAATCAGCTAGAGGGACCAGAACAGTTCACTCAGTTAGAGGGGGCCGGAGACCCCAGAACAGTTCACTCAGCTAGAGGGGGCCAGAGGGACCGGAACAGTTCACTCAGCTAGAGGGGGCCAGAGGGACCGGAACAGTTCACTCAGCTAGAGGGGGCCGGAGGGACCGGAAAAGTTCACTCAGCTAGAGGGGGCCGGAGGGACTGGAGCAGTTCACTCAGCTAGAGGGGGCCGGAGGGACTGGAGCAGTTCACTCAGCTCGAGGGGGCCAGAGGGACCGGAACAGTTCACTCAGCTAGAGGGGGCCGAGACCCCAGAACAGTTCACTCAGCTAGAGGGGGCCAGAGACCCCAGAACAGTTCACTCAGCTAGAGGGGGCCAGAGACCCCAGAACAGTTCACTCAGCTAGAGGGGGCCAGAGACCCCAGAACAGTTCACTCAGCTAGAGGGGGCCAGAGACCCCAGAACAGTTCACTCAGCTAGAGGGGGCCAGAGGGACCGGAACAGTTCACTCAGCTAGAGGGGGCCGGAGGGACCGGAGCAGTTCACTCAGCTAGAGGGGGCCGGAGGGACCAGAACAGTTCACTCAGCTAGAGGGGGCCGGAGGGACCAGAACAGTTCAGTCAGCTAGAGGGGGCCGGAGGGACCAGAACAGTTCACTCAGCTAGAGGGGGCCAGAGGGACCAGAGCAGTTCACTCAGCTAGAGGGGGCCGGAGGGACCAGAACAGTTCACTCAGCTAGAGGGGGCCAGAGGGACCGGAACAGTTCACTCAGCTAGAGGGACCAGAACAGTTCACTCAGTTAGAGGGGTCGGAGACCCCAGAACAGTTCACTCAGCTAGAGGGGGCCGGAGGGACCAGAACAGTTCATTCAGCTAGAGGGGGCCGGAGGGAGCAGAACAGTTCACTCAGCTAGAGGGGGCCGGAGGGACCAGAACAGTTCCTTCAGCTAGAGGGGGCCGGAGACTCCAGAGAAATTCACTCAGCTAGAGGGGGCGGAGGGACCAGAACAGTTCAATCAGCTAGAGGGACCAGAACAGTTCACTCAGTTAGAGGGGGCCGGAGACCCCAGAACAGTTCACTCAGCTAGAGGGGGCCAGAGGGACCGGAACAGTTCACTCAGCTAGAGGGGGCCAGAGGGACCGGAACAGTTCACTCAGCTAGAGGGGGCCAGAGGGACCGGAACAGTTCACTCAGCTAGAGGGGCCGGAGGGACTGGAGCAGTTCACTCAGCTAGAGGGGGCCGGAGGGACTGGAGCAGTTCACTCAGCTAGAGGGGGCCGGAGGGACCATAACAGTTCACTCAGCTAGAGGCGGCCGGAGGGACCATAACAGTTCACTCAGCTAGAGGGGGCCAGAGACCCCAGAACAGTTCACTCAGCTAGAGGGGGCCAGAGGGACCAGAACAGTTCACTCAGCTAGAGGCGGCCGGAGGGACCAGAACAGTTCACTCAGCTAGAGGCGGCCGGAGGGACCAGAACAGTTCACTCAGCTAGAGGGGGCCAGAGACCCCAGAACAGTTCACTCAGCTAGAGGGGGCCGGAGACCCCAGAACAGTTCACTCAGCTAGAGGGGGCCAGAGGGACCGGAACAGTTCACTCAGCTAGAGGGGGCCGGAGGGACCAGACCAGTTCACTCAGCTAGAGGGGGCCGGAGGGACCAGAACAGTTCACTCAGCTAGAGGGGGCCAGAGGGACCAGAACAGTTCACTCAGCTAGAGGGGGCCGGAGGGACCAGAGCAGTTCACTCAGCTAGAGGGGGCCGGAGGGACCAGAACAGTTCACTCAGCTAGAGGGGTCCAGAGGGACCGGAACAGTTCACTCAGCTAGAGGGGGCCGGAGGGACCAGAACAGTTCCTTCAGCTAGAGGGGGCCGGAGACTCCAGAGAAATTCACTCAGCTAGAGGGGGAGGAGGGACCAGAACAGTTCAATCAGCTAGAGGGGAACAGTTCACTCAGTTAGAGGGGGCCAGACCCCAGAACAGTTCACTCAGCTAGAGGGGGCCAGAGGGACCAGAACAGTTCACTCAGCTAGAGGGGGCCGGAGGGACCAGAACAGTTCATTCAGCTAGAGGGGGCCGGAGGGACCAGACCAGTTCACTCAGCTAGAGGGGGCCGGAGGGACCGGAGCAGTTCACTCAGCTAGAGGGGGCCAGAGGGACCAGAACAGTTCACTCAGATAGAGGGGGCCGGAGGGACCAGAGCAGTTCACTCAGATAGAGGGGGCCGGAGGGACCAGAACAGTTCACTCAGCTAGAGGGGGCCAGAGGGACCGGAACAGTTCACTCAGCTAGAGGGGGCCGGAGGGACCAGAACAGTTCCTTCAGCTAGAGGGGGCCGGAGACTCCAGAGAAATTCACTCAGCTAGAGGGGGCCGGAGGGACCAGAACAGTTCAATCAGCTAGAGGGACCAGAACAGTTCACTCAGTTAGAGGGGGGCCGGAAAGAACAGTTCACTCAGCTAGAGGGGGCCAGAGGGACCGAACAGTTCACTCAGCTAGAGGGGGCCAGAGGGACCAGAACAGTTCACTCAGCTAGAGGGGGCCGGAGGGACCAGACCAGTTCACTCAGCTAGAGGGCCGGAGGGACCAGAGCAGTTCACTCAGCTAGAGGGGGCCAGAGGGACCAGAACAGTTCACTCAGATAGAGGGGGCCGGAGGGACCAGAGCAGTTCACTCAGCTAGAGGGGGCCGGAGGGACCAGAACAGTTCACTCAGCTAGAGGGGGCCGGAGGGACCGGAACAGTTCACTCAGCTAGAGGGGGCCGGAGGGACCAGAACAGTTCCTTCAGCTAGAGGGGGCCGGAGACTCCAGAGAAATTCACTCAGCTAGAGGGGGCCGGAGGGACCAGAACAGTTCAATCAGCTAGAGGGACCAGAACAGTTCACTCAGTTAGAGGGGGCCGGAAACCCCAGAACAGTTCACTCAGCTAGAGGGGGCCAGAGGGACCGGAACAGTTCACTCAGCTAGAGGGGGCCGGAGGGACCAGAACAGTTCATTCAGCTAGAGGGGGCCGGAGGGACCAGACCAGTTCACTCAGCTAGAGGGGCCGGAGGGACCAGAACAGTTCACTCAGCTAGAGGGGGCCAGAGGGACCAGAACAGTTCACTCAGCTAGAGGGGGCCGGAGGGACCAGAGCAGTTCACTCAGCTAGAGGGGGCCGGAGGGACCAGAACAGTTCACTCAGCTAGAGGCGGCCGGAGGGACCAGAACAGTTCACTCAGCTAGAGGGGGCCAGAGACCCCAGAACAGTTCACTCAGCTAGAGGGGGCCAGAGGGACCAGAACAGTTCACTCAGCTAGAGGGGCCAGAAGGACCAGAACAGTTCACTCAGCTAGAGGGGGCCGGAGGGACCAGAACAGTTCACTCAGCTAGAGGGGGCCAGAGGACCAGAACAGTTCACTCAGCTAGAGGGGCCGGAGGGACCAGAACAGTTCACTCAGCTAGAGGGGGCCGGAGGGACCAGAACAGTTCACTTCAGCTAGAGGGGGCCAGAGGGACCAGAACAGTTCACTCAGCTAGAGGGGGCCGGAGGGACCAGAACAGTTCACTTCAGCTAGAGGGGCCGGAGTCCAGAGAAATTCACTCAGCTAGAGGGGGCCGGAGGGACCAGAACAGTTCACTCAGCTAGAGGGGGTTCCTCAGTTAGAGGGGGCCGGAAACCCCAGAACAGTTCACTCAGCTAGAGGGGGCCAGAGGGAGCCAGAACAGTTCACTCAGCTAGAGGGGGCCGGAGGGACCAGAACAGTTCATTCAGCTAGAGGGGGCCGGAGGGACCAGACCAGTTCACTCAGCTAGAGGGGGTCGGAGGGACTGGAGCAGTTCACTCAGCTAGAGGGGGCCAGAGGGACCAGAACAGTTCACTCAGATAGAGGGGGCCGGAGGGACCAGAGCAGTTCACTCAGCTAGAGGGGGCCAGAGACCCCAGAACAGTTCACTCAGCTAGAGGCGGCCAGAGGGACCGGAACAGTTCACTCAGCTAGAGGGGGCCGGAGGGACCAGAACAGTTCCTTCAGCTAGAGGGGGCCGGAGACTCCAGAGAAATTCACTCAGCTAGAGGGGGCCGGAGGGACCAGAACAGTTCAATCAGCTAGAGGGACCAGAACAGTTCACTCAGTTAGAGGGGGCCGGAAACCCCAGAACAGTTCACTCAGCTAGAGGGGGCCAGAGGGACCGGAACAGTTCACTCAGCTAGAGGGGGCCGCAGGGACCAGAACAGTTCATTCAGCTAGAGGGGGCCGGAGGACCAGACCAGTTCACTCAGCTAGAGGGGGCCGGAGGGACTGGAGCAGTTCACTCAGCTAGAGGGGGCCAGAGGGACCAGAACAGTTCACTCAGCTAGAGGGGGCCGGAGGGACCAGAACAGTTCACTCAGCTAGAGGGGGCCAGAGGGACCGGAACAGTTCACTCAGCTAGAGGGGGCCGGAGGGACCAGAACAGTTCCTTCAGCTAGAGGGGGCCGGAGACTCCAGAGAAATTCACTCAGCTAGAGGGGGCCGGAGGGACCAGAACAGTTCAATCAGCTAGAGGGACCAGAACAGTTCACTCAGTTAGAGGGGGCCGGAAACCCCAGAACAGTTCACTCAGCTAGAGGGGGCCAGAGGGACCGGAACAGTTCACTCAGCTAGAGGGGGCCAGAGGGACCGGAACAGTTCACTCAGCTAGAGGGGGCCAGAGGGACCGGAACAGTTCACTCAGCTAGAGGGGGCCGGAGCCTGGAGCAGTTTACTCAGAGACCGGAGGGACTGGAGCAGTTCACTCAGCTAGAGGGGGCCGGAGGGAATGGAGCAGTTCACTCAGCTAGAGGGGGCCGGAGTCCCCAGAACAGTTCACTCAGCTAGAGGGGGCCAGAGGGACCAGAACAGTTCACTCAGCTAGAGGGGGCCAGAGGGACCAGAACATTTCACTCAGCTAGAGGGGGCCGGAGGGACCAGAACAGTTCAATCAGCTAGAGGGACCAGAACAGTTCACTCAGTTAGAGGGGGCCGGAAACCCCAGAACAGTTCACTCAGCTAGAGGGGGCCAGAGGGACCGGAACAGTTCACTCAGCTAGAGGGGGCCAGAGGAACCGGAACAGTTCACTCAGCTAGAGGGGGCCAGAGGGACCGGAACAGTTCACTCAGCTAGAGGGGGCCGGAGCCTGGAGCAGTTTACTCAGCTAGAGGGGGCCGGAGGGACCAGAACAGTTCACTCAGCTAGAGGGGGCCGGAGGGACCAGGAACAGTTCAGCTAGAGGGGCCGGAGTCCCCAGAACAGTTCACTCAGCTAGAGGGGGCCAGAGGGACCAGAACAGTTCACTCAGCTAGAGGGGGCCAGAGGGACCAGAACAGTTCACTCAGCTAGAGGGGGCCGAGACCCCAGAACAGTTCACTCAGCTAGAGGGGGCCAGAGGGACCAGAACAGTTCACTCAGCTAGAGGGGGCCAGAGGGACCAGAACAGTTCACTCAGCTAGAGGGGGCCAGAGGGACCAGAACAGTTCACTCAGCTAGAGGGGGCCGGAGGACCAGAACAGTTCACTCAGCTAGAGGGGGCCAGAGGGACCAGAACAGTTCACTCAGCTAGAGGGGGCCGGAGGGACCAGAACAGTTCACTCAGCTAGAGGGGGCCGGAGGGACCAGAACAGTTCACTCAGCTAGAGGGGGCCAGAGGGACCAGAACAGTTCACTCAGCTAGAGGGGGCCGGAGGGACCAGAACAGTTCACTCAGCTAGAGGGGGCCGGAGGGACCAGAACAGTTCACTCAGCTAGAGGGGCCGGAGGGACCAGAACAGTTCACTCAGCTAGAGGCGGCCGGAGGGACCAGAACAGTTCACTCAGCTAGAGGGGGCCAGAGACCCCAGAACAGTTCACTCAGCTAGAGGGGGCCGGAGGGACCAGAACAGTTCACTCAGCTAGAGGGGGCCGGAGGGACCAGAACAGTTCACTCAGCTAGAGGGACCAGAACAGTTCACTCAGTTAGAGGGGGCCGGAGACCCCAGAACAGTTCACTCAGCTAGAGGGGGCCGGAGGGACCAGAGCAGTTCACTCAGCTAGAGGGGACCAGAACAGTTCACTCAGCTAGAGGGGCCGGCTAGAGGGGACCAGAACAGTTCACTCAGCTAGAGGGGCCGGAGGGACCAGAACAGTTCACTCAGCTAGAGGGGGCCGGAGGGACCAGAACAGTTCACTCAGCTAGAGGGGGCCGGAGGGACCAGAACAGTTCACTCAGCTAGAGGGGGCCGGAGGGACCAGAACAGTTCACTCAGCTAGAGGGGGCCAGAGGGACCAGAACAGTTCACTCAGCTAGAGGGGGCCGGAGGGACCAGAGCAGTTCACTCAGCTAGAGGGGGCCGGAGGGACCAGAACAGTTCCTTCAGCTAGAGGGGGCCGGAGACTCCAGAGAATTCACTCAGCTAGAGGGCCGGAGGGGAACAGTTCACTCAGCTAGAGGGACCAGAACAGTTCACTCAGTTAGACCCCCAGAACAGTTCACTCAGCTAGAGGGGGCCGGAGGGACCAGAACAGTTCACTCAGCTAGAGGGGGCCAGAGGGACCAGAACAGTTCACTCAGCTAGAGGGGGCCGGAGGGACCAGAACAGTTCACTCAGCTAGAGGGGGCCAGAGGGACCAGAACAGTTCACTCAGCTAGAGGGGGCCGGAGGGACCAGAGCAGTTCACTCAGCTAGAGGGGGCCGGAGAGACCAGAACAGTTCACTCAGCTAGAGGGGGCCAGAGGGACCAGAACAGTTCACTCAGCTAGAGGGGGCCGGAGGGACCAGAACAGTTCACTTCAGCTAGAGGGGGCCGGAGGACCAGAGCAAGTTCACTCAGCTAGAGGGGGCCGGAGGGACCTAGAACAGTTCACTCAGCTAGAGGGGCCGGAAACCCCAGAACAGTTCACTCAGCTAGAGGGGGCCAGAAGGACCAGAACAGTTCACTCAGCTAGAGGGGGCCGGAGGGACCAGAACAGTTCACTCAGCTAGAGGGGCCGGAGGGACCAGAACAGTTCACTCAGCTAGAGGGGGCCGAGGGACCCCAGAACAGTTCACTCAGCTAGAGGGGGCCAGAGGGACCAGAACAGTTCACTCAGCTAGAGGGGGCCAGAGGGACCAGAACAGTTCCTTCAGCTAGAGGGGGCCGGAGACTCCAGAAAAGTTCACTCAGCTAGAGGGGGCCGGAGGGACCAGAACAGTTCAATCAGCTAGAGGGGAACAGTTCACCAGTTCACTCAGCTAGACCAGAGGGACAGTTCACTCAGCTAGAGGGGGCCAGAGGGACCGAACAGTTCACTCAGCTAGAGGGGGCCAGAGGGACCAGAACAGTTCACTCAGCTAGAGGGGCCGGAGGGACCAGAACAGTTCACTCAGCTAGAGGGGGCCGGAGGGACCAGAACAGTTCACTCAGCTAGAGGGGCCGGAGGGACCAGAACAGTTCACTCAGCTAGAGGGGCCGGAGGGACCAGAACAGTTCACTCAGCTAGAGGGGGCCAGAGGGACCAGAACAGTTCACTCAGCTAGAGGGGCCAGAGGGACCAGAACAGTTCACTCAGCTAGAGGGGGCCGGAGGACCCCAGAACAGTTCACTCAGCTAGAGGGGGCCAGAGGGACCAGAACAGTTCACTCAGCTAGAGGGGGCCAGAGACCCAAGGTTCACTCAGCTAGAGGGGCCGGAGGGACCAGAGCAGTTCACTCAGCTAGAGGGGGCCAGAGGGGGAACAGTTCACTCAGGTAGGGACCAGAACAGTTCACTCAGCTAGAGGGGGCCAGAGGGACCAGAACAGTTCACTCAGCTAGAGGGGGCCGGAGGGACCAGAACAGTTCACTCAGCTAGAGGGGGCCGGAGGGACCAGAACAGTTCACTCAGCTAGAGGGGCCAGAGGGACCAGAACAGTTCACTCAGCTAGAGGGGGCCAGAGGGACCAGAACAGTTCACTCAGCTAGAGGGGGCCGGAGGGACCAGAACAGTTCACTTCAGCTAGAGGGGGCCGGGGAGAAGTTCACTCAGCTAGAGGGGGCCGGAGACCAGAACAGTTCACTCAGCTAGAGGGACCAGAACAGTTCACTCAGTTAGAGGGGCCGAGACCCCAGAACAGTTCACTCAGCTAGAGGGGGCCGAGGGACCCCAGAACAGTTCACTCAGCTAGAGGGGGCCAGAGGGACCAGAACAGTTCACTCAGCTAGAGGGGGCCAGAGGGACCAGAACAGTTCACTCAGCTAGAGGGGCCAGAGGGACCAGAACAGTTCACTCAGCTAGAGGGGGCCGGAGGGACCAGAACAGTTCACTCAGCTAGAGGGGGCCGGAGGGACCAGAACAGTTCACTCAGCTAGAGGGGCCAGAGGACCAGAACAGTTCACTCAGCTAGAGGGGAGCAGTTCACTCAGCTAGAGGGAGACCAGAACAGTTCACTCAGCTAGAGGGGGCCAGAGGGACCAGAACAGTTCACTCAGCTAGAGGGACAGAACAGTTCCTCAGTTAGAGGACCCCAGAACAGTTCACTCAGCTAGAGGGGGCCAGAGGGACCGGAACAGTTCACTCAGCTAGAGGGGGCCGGAGGGACCAGAACAGTTCACTCAGCTAGAGGGGGCCGGAGGGACCAGAACAGTTCACTCAGCTAGAGGGGGCCGGAGGGACCAGAGCAGTTCACTCAGCTAGAGGGGGCCAGAGGGACCAGAACAGTTCACTCAGCTAGAGGGGGCCAGAGGGACCGGAACAGTTCACTCAGCTAGAGGGGGCCGGAGGGACCAGAGCAGTTCACTCAGCTAGAGGGGGCCGGAGGGACCAGAACAGTTCCTTCAGCTAGAGGGGGCCGGAGACTCCAGAGAAATTCACTCAGCTAGAGGGGGCCGGAGGGACCAGAACAGTTCACTCAGCTAGAGGGGGCAGTTCACTCAGAGGAGACCCCAGAACAGTTCACTCAGCTAGAGGGGGCCAGAGGGACCGGAACAGTTCACTCAGCTAGAGGGGGCCGGAGGGACCAGAACAGTTCATTCAGCTAGAGGGGGCCGGAGGGACCAGAACAGTTCACTCAGCTAGAGGGGGCCGGAGGGACCAGAACAGTTCACTCAGCTAGAGGGGCCAGAGGGACCAGAACAGTTCACTCAGCTAGAGGGGGCCGGAGGGACCAGAACAGTTCACTCAGCTAGAGGGGGCCAGAGGGACCAGAACAGTTCACTCAGCTAGAGGGGGCCGGAGGGACCAGAACAGTTCCTTCAGCTAGAGGGGGCCGGAGGGACCAGAAAAGTTCACTCAGCTAGAGGGGGCCGGAGGGACCAGAACAGTTCAATCAGCTAGAGGGACCAGAACAGTTCACTCAGTTAGAGGGGGCCGGAAACCCCAGAACAGTTCACTCAGCTAGAGGGGGCCAGAGGGACCGAACAGTTCACTCAGCTAGAGGGGGCCGGAGGGACCAGAACAGTTCATTCAGCTAGAGGGGGCCGGAGGGACCAGAACAGTTCACTCAGCTAGAGGGGGCCGGAGGGACCAGAGCAGTTCACTCAGCTAGAGGGGGCCGGAGGGACCAGAGCAGTTCACTCAGCTAGAGGGGGCCAGAGGGACCAGAACAGTTCACTCAGCTAGAGGGGGCCGGAGGGACCAGAGCAGTTCACTCAGCTAGAGGGGCCGGAGGGACCAGAACAGTTCACTCAGCTAGAGGGGGCCGGAGGGACCAGAACAGTTCACTCAGCTAGAGGGGGCCGGAGGGACCAGAACAGTTCCTTCAGCTAGAGGGGGCCGGAGACTCCAGAGAAAGTTCACTCAGCTAGAGGGGGCCGGAGGGACCAGAACAGTTCACTCAGCTAGAGGGACCAGAACAGTTCACTCAGAGGGGGCCGGACAGAACAGTTCACTCAGCTAGAGGGGGCCAGAGGGACCAGAACAGTTCACTCAGCTAGAGGGGGCCAGGAGGGACCAGAACAGTTCCACAGTTCACTCAGCTAGAGGGGGCCGGAGGGACTGGAGCAGTTCACTCAGCTAGAGGGGGCCGGAGGGACTGGAGCAGTTCACTCAGCTAGAGGGGCCGGAGGACTGGAGCAGTTCACTCAGCTAGAGGGGCCGGAGGGACCAGAACAGTTCACTCAGCTAGAGGGGGCCAGAGGGACCAGAACAGTTCACTCAGCTAGAGGGGGCCAGAGGGACCAGAACAGTTCACTCAGCTAGAGGGGGCCGAGGACCCCAGAACAGTTCACTCAGCTAGAGGGGGCCAGAGGGACCAGAACAGTTCACTCAGCTAGAGGGGGCCAGAGGGACCAGAACAGTTCACTCAGCTAGAGGGGCCGGAGGACCAGAGCAGTTCACTCAGCTAGAGGGGGCCGGAGGGACCAGAACAGTTCACTCAGCTAGAGGGGCCGGAGGGACCAGAACAGTTCACTCAGCTAGAGGGGGCCAGAGGGACCAGAACAGTTCACTCAGCTAGAGGGGGCCAGAACCAGAACAGTTCACTCAGCTAGAGGGGGCCGGAGGGACCAGAACAGTTCACTCAGCTAGAGGGGGCCGGAGGGACCAGAACAGTTCACTCAGCTAGAGGGGGCCAGAGGACCCCAGAACAGTTCACTCAGCTAGAGGGGGCCGGAGGGACCAGAACAGTTCACTCAGCTAGAGGGGGCCGGAGGGACCAGAACAGTTCACTTCAGCTAGAGGGGGCGGAGACCAGAACAGTTCACTCAGCTAGAGGGGGCCAGAGGGACCAGAACAGTTCACTCAGCTAGAGGGGAACAGTTCACTCAGTTAGAGGGACCAGAACAGTTCACTCAGCTAGAGGGGGCCAGAGGGACCGGAACAGTTCACTCAGCTAGAGGGGGCCAGAGGGACCAGAACAGTTCACTCAGCTAGAGGGGGCCGGAGGGACCAGAACAGTTCACTCAGCTAGAGGGGGCCGGAGGGACCAGAACAGTTCACTCAGCTAGAGGGGGCCAGAGGACCAGAACAGTTCACTCAGCTAGAGGGGGGAGGGACCAGAACAGTTCACTCAGCTAGAGGGGGCCAGAGGGACCAGAACAGTTCACTCAGCTAGAGGGGCCGGAGGGACCAGAACAGTTCATTCAGCTAGAGGGGGCCGGAGACTCCAGAGAACAGTTCACTCAGCTAGAGGGGGCCGGAGGGACCAGAACAGTTCAATCAGCTAGAGGGACCAGAACAGTTCACTCAGTTAGACCGGAGAACAGTTCACTCAGCTAGAGGGGGCCAGAGGGACCGGAACAGTTCACTCAGCTAGAGGGGGCCGGAGGGACCAGAACAGTTCACTCAGCTAGAGGGGGCCGGAGGGACCAGAACAGTTCACTCAGCTAGAGGGGGCCGGAGGGACCAGAACAGTTCACTCAGCTAGAGGGGGCCGGAGGGACCAGAACAGTTCACTCAGCTAGAGGGGGCCGGAGGACCAGAACAGTTCACTCAGCTAGAGGGGGCCGGAGGGACCAGAACAGTTCACTCAGCTAGAGGGGGCCGGAGGGACCGGAACAGTTCACTCAGCTAGAGGGGGCCAGAGGACCAGAACAGTTCACTCAGCTAGAGGGGGCCGGAGGGACCAGAACAGTTCCTTCAGCTAGAGGGGGCCGGAGACTCCAGAGAAAGTTCACTCAGCTAGAGGGGCCGGAGGGACCAGAACAGTTCAATCAGCTAGAGGGACCAGAACAGTTCACTCAGTTAGAGGGGGGCCGGAGACCCCAGAACAGTTCACTCAGCTAGAGGGGGCCAGAGGACCGGAACAGTTCACTCAGCTAGAGGGGGCCAGAGGGACCGGAACAGTTCACTCAGCTAGAGGGGGCCAGAGGGACCAGAACAGTTCACTCAGCTAGAGGGGGCCGGAGGGACCTGGAGCAGTTCACTCAGCTAGAGGGGGCCGGAGGGACTGGAGCAGTTCACTCAGCTAGAGGGGGCCGGAGGGACCAGAACAGTTCACTCAGCTAGAGGGGGCCGGAGGGACCCCAGAACAGTTCACTCAGCTAGAGGGGGCCAGAGGGACCAGAACAGTTCACTCAGCTAGAGGGGGCCAGAGGGACCAGAACAGTTCACTCAGCTAGAGGGGCCGGAGGGACCAGAACAGTTCACTCAGCTAGAGGGGGCCAGAGGGACCAGAACAGTTCACTCAGCTAGAGGGGGCCAGAGGGACCAGAACAGTTCACTCAGCTAGAGGGGGCCGGAGGGACCAGAACAGTTCACTCAGCTAGAGGGGGCCAGAGGGACCAGAACAGTTCAGTCAGCTAGAGGGGGCCAGAGGACCAGAACAGTTCACTCAGCTAGAGGGGGCCGGAGGGACCAGAGCAGTTCACTCAGCTAGAGGGGCCGGAGGGACCAGAACAGTTCACTCAGCTAGAGGGGCCAGAGGGACCAGAACAGTTCACTCAGCTAGAGGGGCCAGAGGGACCAGAACAGTTCACTCAGCTAGAGGGGGCCGGAGGGACCAGAACAGTTCACTTCAGCTAGAGGGGGCCGGAGACCCAGAGAAGTTCACTCAGCTAGAGGGGGCCGGAGGGACCAGAACAGTTCACTCAGCTAGAGGGACCAGAGGGACCAGAACAGTTCACTCAGTTAGAGGGGCCGGAGACCCCAGAACAGTTCACTCAGCTAGAGGGGCCAGAGGGACCGGAACAGTTCACTCAGCTAGAGGGGGCTAGAGGGACCAGAACAGTTCATTGAGCTAGAGGGGGCCGGAGGGACCAGAACAGTTCACTCAGCTAGAGGGGGCCGGAGGGACCAGAACAGTTCACTCAGCTAGAGGGGGCCAGAGGACCAGAGCAGTTCACTCAGCTAGAGGGGGCCAGAGGGACCAGAACAGTTCACTCAGCTAGAGGGGGCCAGAGGGACCAGAACAGTTCACTCAGCTAGAGGGGGCCAGAGGGACCAGAACAGTTCACTCAGCTAGAGGGGGCCGGAGACCAGAACAGTTCACTCAGCTAGAGGGGGCCGGAGGGACCAGAACAGTTCAATCAGCTAGAGGGGGCCGGAGGGATCAGAACAGTTCACTCAGATAGAGGGGGCCAGAGTGACCAGAGCAGTTCACTCAGCTAGAGGGGGCTGGAGGGACCAGAACAGTTCACTCAGCTAGAGGGGAACCAGTTCACTCAGGAGGGAGACCCCAGAACAGTTCACTCAGCTAGAGGGGGCCAGAGGGACCGGAACAGTTCACTCAGCTAGAGGGGGCCGGAGGACCAGAACAGTTCACTCAGCTAGAGGGGGCCGGAGGGACCAGAACAGTTCACTCAGCTAGAGGGGGCCGGAGGGACCAGAACAGTTCACTCAGCTAGAGGGGGCCAGAGGGACCAGAGCAGTTCACTCAGCTAGAGGGGGCCGGAGGGACCAGAACAGTTCACTCAGCTAGAGGGGGCCAGAGGGACCGGTTCACTCAGCTAGAGGGGGCCGGAGGGACCAGAGCAGTTCACTCAGCTAGAGGGGGCCGGAGGGACCAGAACAGTTCATTCAGCTAGAGGGGGCCGGAGACTCCAGAGAAATTCACTCAGCTAGAGGGGGCCGGAGGACCAGAACAGTTCAATCAGCTAGAGGGACCAGAACAGTTCACTCAGTTAGAGGGGGCCAGAGACCCCAGAACAGTTCACTCAGCTAGAGGGGGCCAGAGGACCGGAACAGTTCACTCAGCTAGAGGGGGCCAGAGGGACCAGAACAGTTCACTCAGCTAGAGGGGGCCAGAGGGGGCACTCAGCTAGGGACCGAACAGTTCACTCAGCTAGAGGGGGCCGGAGGGACCCAGGAGCAGTTCACTCAGCTAGAGGGGGCCGGAGGGACCAGAACAGTTCACTCAGCTAGAGGGGGCCGGAGGGACCAGAACAGTTCACTCAGCTAGAGGGGCAGAGGTTAGACCAGAAGAACAGTTCACTCAGCTAGAGGGGGCCAGAGGGACCAGAACAGTTCACTCAGCTAGAGGGGGCCAGAGACCCTGAGAACAGTTCACTCAGCTAGAGGGGGCCGAGAGACCCCAGAACAGTTCACTCAGCTAGAGGGGGCCAGAGGGACCAGAACAGTTCACTCAGCTAGAGGGGGCCAGAGGGACCAGAACAGTTCACTCAGCTAGAGGGGGCCGGAGGGACCAGAACAGTTCACTCAGCTAGAGGGGGCCAGAGGGCCCAGAACAGTTCAGTCAGCTAGAGGGGGCCAGAGGGACCAGAGCAGTTCACTCAGCTAGAGGGGGCCGGAGGGACCAGAGCAGTTCACTCAGCTAGAGGGGGCCGGAGGGACCAGAACAGTTCACTCAGCTAGAGGGGGCCAGAGGGACCGGAACAGTTCACTCAGCTAGATGGGGCCGGAGGGACCAGAGCAGTTCACTCAGCTAGAGGGGGCCGGAGGGACCAGAACAGTTCCTTCAGCTAGAGGGGGCCGGAGACTCCAGAGAAATTCACTCAGCTAGAGGGGGCCGGAGGGACCAGAACAGTTCACTCAGCTAGAGGGACCAGAACAGTTCACTCAGCTAGAGGGACCAGAACAGTTCACTCAGTTAGAGGGGGCCGGAGACCCCATAACAGTTCACTCAGCTAGAGGGGGCCAGAGGGACCGGAACAGTTCACTCAGCTAGAGGGGGCCGGAGGGACCAGAACAGTTCATTCAGCTAGAGGGGGCCGGAGGGACCAGAACAGTTCACTCAGCTAGAGGGGGCCGGAGGGACCAGAACAGTTCACTCAGCTAGAGGGGGCCAGAGGGACCAGAGCAGTTCACTCAGCTAGAGGGGGCCAGAGGGACAGAACAGTTCACTCAGCTAGAGGGGCCGAGGGACCGGAACAGTTCACTCAGCTAGAGGGGGCAGGGACCAGAGCAGTTCACTCAGGGGGCCGGAGACTCCAGAAAATTCAGCTAGAGGGGGCCGGAGGGACCAGAACAGTTCACTCAGCTAGAGGGGGCCGGAGGGACCAGAACAGTTCACTCAGCTAGAGGGGGCCAGAGTGACCAGAACAGTTCACTCAGCTAGAGGGGCTGGAGGGACCAGAACAGTTCACTCAGCTAGAGGGACCAGAACAGTTCACTCAGTTAGAGGGGGCAGTTCACTCAGCTAGAGGGGGCCAGAGGGACCGGAACAGTTCACTCAGCTAGAGGGGGCCAGAGGGACCAGAACAGTTCACTCAGCTAGAGGGGGCCGGAGGGACCAGAACAGTTCACTCAGCTAGAGGGGGCCGGAGGGACCAGAACAGTTCACTCAGCTAGAGGGGGCCAGAGTGACCAGAGCAGTTCACTCAGCTAGAGGGGGCCGGAGGGACCAGAACAGTTCACTCAGCTAGAGGGGGCCAGAGGGACCGGAACAGTTCACTCAGCTAGAGGGGGCCGGAGGGACCAGAGCAGTTCACTCAGCTAGAGGGGGCCGGAGGGACCAGAACAGTTCATTCAGCTAGAGGGGGCCGGAGACTCCAGAGAAATTCACTCAGCTAGAGGGGGCCGGAGGGACCAGAACAGTTCAATCAGCTAGAGGGACCAGAACAGTTCACTCAGTTAGAGGGGGCCGGAGACCCCAGAACAGTTCACTCAGCTAGAGGGGGCCAGAGGGACCGGAACAGTTCACTCAGCTAGAGGGGAGGGACCGGAACAGTTCACTCAGCTAGAGGGGGCCAGAGGGACCGGAACAGTTCACTCAGCTAGAGGGGGCCGGAGGGACCAGAGCAGTTCACTCAGCTAGAGGGGGCCGGAGGGACCAGAACAGTTCACTCAGCTAGAGGGGGCCGGAGGGACCAGAACAGTTCACTCAGCTAGAGGGGCCGGAGGGACCAGAACAGTTCAATCAGCTAGAGGGGAACAGTTCCTCAGTTAGAGGGACCCCAGAACAGTTCATTCAGCTAGAGGGGGCCAGAGGGACCAGAACAGTTCACTCAGCTAGAGGGGCCAGAACAGTTCACTCAGCTAGAGGGGGCCAGAGGGACCAGAACAGTTCACTCAGCTAGAGGGGGCCAGAGGACCAGAACAGTTCACTCAGCTAGAGGGGGCCAGAGGGACCAGAACAGTTCACTCAGCTAGAGGGGGCCAGACCCCAGAACAGTTCACTCAGCTAGACCCCAGAACAGTTCACTCAGCTAGAGGGGGCCGGAGGACCAGAACAGTTCACTCAGCTAGAGGGGGCCGAGGGACCAGAACAGTTCACTCAGCTAGAGGGGCCGGAGGGACCAGAACAGTTCACTCAGCTAGAGGGGGCCAGAACAGTTCACTCAGTTAGAGGGGCCAGACCCCAGAACAGTTCACTCAGCTAGAGGGGGCCAGAGGGACCAGAACAGTTCACTCAGCTAGAGGGGGCCGGAGGGACCAGAACAGTTCACTCAGCTAGAGGGGGCCGGAGGGACCAGAACAGTTCACTCAGCTAGAGGGGGCCGGAGGGACCAGAGCAGTTCACTCAGCTAGAGGGGGCCAGAGGGACCAGAACAGTTCACTCAGCTAGAGGGGGCCAGAGGGACCGGAACAGTTCACTCAGCTAGAGGGGGCCGGAGGGACCAGAGCAGTTCACTCAGCTAGAGGGGGCCGGAGGGACCAGAACAGTTCCTTCAGCTAGAGGGGGCCGGAGACTCCAGAGAAATTCACTCAGCTAGAGGGGGCCGGAGGGACCAGAACAGTTCACTCAGCTAGAGGGACCAGAACAGTTCACTCAGTTAGAGGGGCCGGAGACCCCAGAACAGTTCACTCAGCTAGAGGGGGCCAGAGGGACCGGAACAGTTCACTCAGCTAGAGGGGGCCGGAGGGACCAGAACAGTTCATTCAGCTAGAGGGGGCCGGAGGGACCAGAACAGTTCACTCAGCTAGAGGGGGCCGGAGGGACCAGAACAGTTCACTCAGCTAGAGGGGGCCGGAGGGACTGGAGCAGTTCACTCAGCTAGAGGGGGCCAGAGGACCAGAACAGTTCACTCAGCTAGAGGGGGCCGGAGGGACCAGAGCAGTTCACTCAGCTAGAGGGGGCCAGGAGGGACCAGAACAGTTCACTCAGCTAGAGGGGGCCAGAGGGACCAGAACAGTTCACTCAGCTAGAGGGGGCCAGAGGGACCAGAACAGTTCACTTCAGCTAGAGGGGGCCGGAGACTCAGAGAAATTCACTCAGCTAGAGGGGGCCGGAGGGACCAGAACAGTTCAATCAGCTAGCTAGAGTTAGAGGGGGCGGAGACCCCAGAACAGTTCACTCAGCTAGAGGGGGCCAGAGGGACCGGAACAGTTCACTCAGCTAGAGGGGGCCAGAGGGACCAGAACAGTTCACTCAGCTAGAGGGGGCAGAGGGACCGGAACAGTTCACTCAGCTAGAGGGGGCCAGAACAGTTCACTCAGCTAGAGGGGGGCCCGGAGGGACCAGAACAGTTCACTCAGCTAGAGGGGGCCAGAGGGACCAGAACAGTTCACTCTCAGCTAGAGGGGGCCGGAGGGACCAGAACAGTTCACTCAGCTAGAGGGGGCCAGAGGGACCAGAACAGTTCACTCAGCTAGAGGGGGCCGGAGGGACCAGAACAGTTCACTCAGCTAGAGGGGGCCGGAGACTCCAGAGAAATTCACTCAGCTAGAGGGGGCCGGAGGGACCAGAACAGTTCACTCACTAGAGGGACAGCTTCAGAGGGGGGCCGGAGACCCCAGAACAGTTCACTCAGCTAGAGGGGGCCAGAGGGACCGGAACAGTTCACTCAGCTAGAGGGGCCGGAGGGACCAGAACAGTTCATTCAGCTAGAGGGGCCGGAGGGACCAGAACAGTTCACTCAGCTAGAGGGGGCCGGAGGGACCAGAACAGTTCACTCAGCTAGAGGGGGCCAGAGGGACCAGAGCAGTTCACTCAGCTAGAGGGGGCCAGAGGACCAGAACAGTTCACTCAGCTAGAGGGGGCCAGAGGACCGAACAGTTCACTCAGCTAGAGGGGCCGGAGGGACCAGAGCAGTTCACTCAGCTAGAGGGGGCCGGAGACTCCAGAGAAATTCACTCAGCTAGAGGGGGCCGGAGGGACCAGAACAGTTCACTCAGCTAGAGGGGGCCGGAGGGATCAGAACAGTTCACTCAGATAGAGGGGGCCAGAGTGACCAGAGCAGTTCACTCAGCTAGAGGGGGCTGGAGGGACCAGAACAGTTCACTCAGCTAGAGGGACCAGAACAGTTCACTCAGTTAGAGGGGGCCGGAGACCCCAGAACAGTTCACTCAGCTAGAGGGGGCCAGAGGGACCGGAACAGTTCACTCAGCTAGAGGGGGCCGGAGGGACCAGAACAGTTCACTCAGCTAGAGGGGGCCGGAGGGACCAGAACAGTTCACTCAGCTAGAGGGGGCCGGAGGGACTCAGAGCAGTTCACTCAGCTAGAGGGGGCCAGAGGGACCAGAGCAGTTCACTCAGCTAGAGGGGCTGGAGGGACCAGAACAGTTCACTCAGCTAGAGGGGGCCAGAGGGACCGGAACAGTTCACTCAGCTAGAGGGGGCCGGAGGGACCAGAGCAGTTCACTCAGCTAGAGGGGGCCGGAGGGACCAGAACAGTTCAATCAGCTAGAGGGACCAGAACAGTTCACTCAGTTAGAGGGGGCCGGAAACCCCAGAACAGTTCACTCAGCTAGAGGGGGCCAGAGGGACCGGAACAGTTCACTCAGCTAGAGGGGGCCAGAGGGACCGGAACAGTTCACTCAGCTAGAGGGGGCCAGAGGGACCGGAACAGTTCACTCAGCTAGAGGGGGCCAGAGGGACCGGAACAGTTCACTCAGCTAGAGGGGGCCGGAGGGACTGGAGCAGTTTACTCAGCTAGAGGGGGCCGGAGGAATTGGAGCAGTTCACTCAGCTAGAGGGGGCCGGAGGGACCATAACAGTTCACTCAGCTAGAGGGGGCCGGAGGGACCAGAACAGTTCAATCAGCTAGAGGGACCAGAACAGTTCACTCAGTTAGAGGGGGCCGGACACCCAGAACAGTTCATTCAGCTAGAGGGGGCCAGAGGGACCGGAACAGTTCACTCAGCTAGAGGGGGCCAGAGACCCTGAGAACAGTTCACTCAGCTAGAGGGGGCCAGAGACCCTGAGAACAGTTCACTCAGCTAGAGGGGGCCAGATGGACCAGAACAGTTCACTCAGCTAGAAGGGACCAGTTCACTCAGCTAGAAGGGCCGGAGGGACCAGAACAGTTCACTCAGCTAGAGGGGCCAGAGGGACCAGAACAGTTCACTCAGCTAGAGGGGGACGGAGGGACCAGAACAGTTCACTTCAGCTAGAGGGGGCCGGAGACTCAGAACAGTTCACTCAGCTAGAGGGGCCAGGGACCAGAACAGTTCACTCAGCTAGAGGGACCAGAACAGTTCACTCAGCTAGAGGGGGCCGGAGACCCCAGAACAGTTCACTCAGCTAGAGGGGGCCAGAGGGACCAGAACAGTTCACTCAGCTAGAGGGGCCGGAGGGACCAGAACAGTTCACTCAGCTAGAGGGGGCCGGAGGGACCAGAACAGTTCACTCAGCTAGAGGGGGCCAGAGGGACCAGAACAGTTCACTCAGCTAGAGGGGGCCAGAGGGACCAGAACAGTTCACTCAGCTAGAGGGGGCCAGAGGGACCGGAACAGTTCACTCAGCTAGAGGGGGCCGGAGGGACCAGAGCAGTTCACTCAGCTAGAGGGGGCCGGAGGGACCAGAACAGTTCCTTCAGCTAGAGGGGGCCGGAGACTCCAGAGAAATTCACTCAGCTAGAGGGGGCCGGAGGGACCAGAACAGTTCACTCAGCTAGAGGGACCAGAACAGTTCACTCAGTTAGAGGGGCCGGAGACCCCAGAACAGTTCACTCAGCTAGAGGGGGCCAGAGGGACCGGAACAGTTCACTCAGCTAGAGGGGGCCGGAGGGACCAGAACAGTTCATTCAGCTAGAGGGGGCCGGAGGGACCAGAACAGTTCACTCAGCTAGAGGGGGCCGGAGGACCAGAACAGTTCACTCAGATAGAGGGGGCCAGAAGGACCAGAGCAGTTCACTCAGCTAGAGGGGGCTGGAGGGACCAGAACAGTTCACTCAGCTAGAGGGGGCCAGAGGGACCGGAACAGTTCACTCAGCTAGAGGGGCCAGGGACCAGAGCAGTTCACTCAGCTAGAGGGGGCCGGAGGGACCAGAACAGTTCCTTCAGCTAGAGGGGGCCGGAGACCAGAAATTCACTCAGCTAGAGGGGCCGGAGGGACCAGAACAGTTCAATCAGCTAGAGGGACCAGAACAGTTCACTCAGTTAGAGGGGGCCGGAAACCCCAGAACAGTTCACTCAGCTAGAGGGGGCCAGAGGGACCGGAACAGTTCACTCAGCTAGAGGGGGCCGGAGGGACCAGAACAGTTCATTCAGCTAGAGGGGGCCGGAGGGACCAGAACAGTTCACTCAGCTAGAGGGGGCCGGAGGGACCAGAACAGTTCACTCAGCTAGAGGGGGCCGGAGGGACCAGAGCAGTTCACTCAGCTAGAGGGGGCCAGAGGGACCAGAGCAGTTCACTCAGCTAGAGGGGGCCGGAGGGACCAGAACAGTTCACTCAGCTAGAGGGGGCCAGAGGGACCGGAACAGTTCACTCAGCTAGAGGGGGCCGGAGGGACCAGAGCAGTTCACTCAGCTAGAGGGGGCCGGAGGGACCAGAACAGTTCATTCAGCTAGAGGGGGCCGGAGACTCCAGAGAAATTCACTCAGCTAGAGGGGGCCGGAGGGACCAGAACAGTTCAATCAGCTAGAGGGACCAGAACAGTTCACTCAGTTAGAGGGGGCCGGAGACCCCAGAACAGTTCACTCAGCTAGAGGGGGCCAGAGGGACCGGAACAGTTCACTCAGCTAGAGGGGGCCAGAGGGACCGGAACAGTTCACTCAGCTAGAGGGGGCCAGAGGGACCGGAACAGTTCACTCAGCTAGAGGGGGCCGGAGGGACTGGAGCAGTTCACTCAGCTAGAGGGGGCCGGAGGGACTGGAGCAGTTCACTCAGCTAGAGGGGGCCGGAGGGACCATAACAGTACACTCAGCTAGAGGCGGCCGGAGGGACCAGAACAGTTCACTCAGCTAGAGGGGGCCAGAGGACCAGAACAGTTCACTCAGCTAGAGGGGGCCAGAGGACCAGAACAGTTCACTCAGCTAGAGGGGCCGGAGGGACCAGAACAGTTCACTCAGCTAGAGGGGCCAGAGGGACCAGAACAGTTCACTCAGCTAGAGGGGGACGGAGGGACCAGAACAGTTCACTCAGCTAGAGGGGGCCGGAGGACCAGAACAGTTCACTCAGCTAGAGGGGCCGGAGGGACCAGAACAGTTCACTCAGCTAGAGGGGGAGGACCAGAACAGTTCACTCAGGAGGGGCCGGAGACCCCAGAACAGTTCACTCAGCTAGAGGGGCCAGAGGGACCAGAACAGTTCACTCAGCTAGAGGGGGCCGGAGGGACCAGAACAGTTCATTCAGCTAGAGGGGGCCGGAGGGACAGAACAGTTCACTCAGCTAGAGGGGGCCGGAGGGACCAGAACAGTTCACTCAGCTAGAGGGGCCGGAGGGACCAGAACAGTTCACTCAGCTAGAGGGGGCCGGAGGGACCAGAACAGTTCACTCAGCTAGAGGGGGCCGGAGGGACCAGAGCAGTTCACTCAGCTAGAGGGGGCCGGAGGGACCAGAACAGTTCACTCAGCTAGAGGGGGCCGGAGGGACCAGAACAGTTCACTCAGCTAGAGGGGGCCGGAGGACCAGAACAGTTCAATCAGCTAGAGGGACCAGAACAGTTCACTCAGTTAGAGGGGCCGGAGTCCCCAGAACAGTTCACTCAGCTAGAGGGGGTAGAGGGACCAGAACAGTTCACTCAGCTAGAGGGGGCCAGAGGACCGGAACAGTTCACTCAGCTAGAGGGGGCTGGAGGGACTGGAGCAGTTCACTCAGCTAGAGGGGCCAGAGGGACCAGAACAGTTCACTCAGCTAGAGGGGGCCAGATGGACCAGAACAGTTCACTCAGCTAGAGGCGGCCGGAGGGACCAGAACAGTTCACTCAGCTAGAGGGGGCCAGAGACCCCAGAACAGTTCACTCAGCTAGAGGGGGCCGGAGGGACCAGAGCAGTTCACTCAGCTAGAGGGGGCCGGAGGGACCAGAACAGTTCCTTCAGCTAGAGGGGGCCGGAGACTCAGAGAAAGTTCACTCAGCTAGAGGGGCCGGAGGGACCAGAACAGTTCACTCAGCTAGAGGGACCAGAACAGTTCACTCAGTTAGAGGGGGCCGGAGACCCCAGAACAGTTCCTCAGCTAGAGGGGGCCAGAGGGACCGGAACAGTTCACTCAGCTAGAGGGGGCCGGAGGGACCAGAACAGTTCATTCAGCTAGAGGGGGCCGGAGGGACCAGAACAGTTCACTCAGCTAGAGGGGGCCGGAGGGACCAGAACAGTTCACTCAGCTAGAGGGGGCCGGAGGGACCAGAGCAGTTCACTCAGCTAGAGGGGGCCGGAGGGACCAGAACAGTTCACTCAGCTAGAGGGGGCCAGAGGGACCGGAACAGTTCACTCAGCTAGAGGGGGCCAGAGGGACCGGAACAGTTCACTCAGCTAGAGGGGGCTGGAGGGACTGGAGCAGTTCACTCAGCTAGAGGGGGCCAGAGGGACTGAGAACAGTTCACTCAGCTAGAGGGGGCCGGAGGGACCGAAACAGTTCACTCAGCTAGAGGGGGCCAGAGGGCCCAGAACAGTTCAGTCAGCTAGAGGGGGCCAGAGGGACCAGAGCAGTTCACTCAGCTAGAGGGGGCCGGAGGGACCAGAGCAGTTCACTCAGCTAGAGGGGGCCGGAGGGACCAGAACAGTTCACTCAGCTAGAGGGGGCCGGAGGGACCAGAACAGTTCACTCAGCTAGAGGGGGCCGGAGACTCCAGAGAAATTCACTCAGCTAGAGGGGGCCGGAGGGACCAGAACAGTTCACTCAGCTAGAGGGACCAGAACAGTTCACTCAGTTAGAGGGGGCCGGAGACCCCATAACAGTTCACTCAGCTAGAGGGGGCCAGAGGGACCGGAACAGTTCACTCAGCTAGAGGGGGCCAGAGGGACCAGAACAGTTCATTCAGCTAGAGGGGGCCGGAGGGACCAGAACAGTTCACTCAGCTAGAGGGGGCCGGAGGGACCAGAACAGTTCACTCAGATAGAGGGGGCCGGAGACTCCAGAGAAAGTTCACTCAGCTAGAGGGGGCCGGAGGGACCAGAATCAGATAGAGGGACCAGTTCACTCAGCTAGAGGGGGCCGGAGGGACCCCAGAACAGTTCACTCAGCTAGAGGGGGCCAGAGGGACCGGAACAGTTCACTCAGCTAGAGGGGGCCAGAGGGACCGGAACAGTTCAATCAGCTAGAGGGGGCAAGAGGGACCGGAACAGTTCACTCAGCTAGAGGGGGCCGGAGCCTGGAGCAGTTTACTCAGCTAGAGGGGGCCGGAGGGACTGGAGCAGTTCACTCAGCTAGAGGGGGCCGGAGGGAATGGAGCAGTTCACTCAGCTAGAGGGGGCCGGAGTCCCCAGAACAGTTCACTCAGCTAGAGGGGGCCAGAGGGACCAGAACAGTTCACTCAGCTAGAGGGGGCCAGAGGGACCAGAACATTTCACTCAGCTAGAGGGGGCCGAGACCCCAGAACAGTTCACTCAGCTAGAGGGGGCCAGAGGGACCAGAACAGTTCACTCAGCTAGAGGGGGCCAGAGGGACCGGAACAGTTCACTCAGCTAGAGGGGGCCAGAGGGACCGGAACAGTTCACTCAGCTAGAGGGGGCCAGAGGGACCGGAACAGTTCACTCAGCTAGAGGGGGCCGGAGGGACTGGAGCAGATCACTCAGCTAGATGGGGCCAGAGGGACCAGAACAGTTCACTCAGCTAGAGGGGGCCGGAGGGACCAGAACAGTTCACTCAGCTAGAGGGGGCCAGAGGGACCAGAACAGTTCACTCAGCTAGAGGGGGCCGGAGGGACCAGAGCAGTTCACTCAGCTAGAGGGGGCCGGAGGGACCAGAGCAGTTCACTCAGCTAGAGGGGGCCGGAGGGACCAGAACAGTTCACTCAGCTAGAGGGGGCCAGAGGGACCGGAACAGTTCACTCAGCTAGATGGGGCCGGAGGGACCAGAGCAGTTCACTCAGCTAGAGGGGGCCGGAGGGACCAGAACAGTTCCTTCAGCTAGAGGGGGCCGGAGACTCCAGAGAAATTCACTCAGCTAGAGGGGGCCGGAGGGACCAGAACAGTTCACTCAGCTAGAGGGACCAGAACAGTTCACTCAGTTAGAGGGGGCCGGAGACCCCAGAACAGTTCACTCAGCTAGAGGGGGCCAGAGGGACCGGAACAGTTCACTCAGCTAGAGGGGGCCGGAGGGACCAGAACAGTTCATTCAGCTAGAGGGGGCCGGAGGGACCAGAACAGTTCACTCAGCTAGAGGGGGCCGGAGGGACCAGAACAGTTCACTCAGCTAGAGGGGGCCAGAGTGACCAGAGCAGTTCACTCAGCTAGAGGGGGCTGGAGGGACCAGAACAGTTCACTCAGCTAGAGGGGGCCAGAGGGACCGGAACAGTTCACTCAGCTAGAGGGGGCCGGAGGGACCAGAGCAGTTCATTCAGCTAGAGGGGCCCTCAGAACAGTTCACTCAGCTAGAGGGGGCCGGAGGGACCAGAACATTCACTCAGCTAGAGGGGCCGGAGGACCCCAGAACAGTTCACTCAGCTAGAGGGGCCAGAGGGACCAGAACAGTTCACTCAGCTAGAGGGGGCCAGAGGGACCGGAACAGTTCACTCAGCTAGAGGGGGCCAGAGGGACCGGAACAGTTCACTCAGCTAGAGGGGGCCAGAGGGACCGGAACAGTTCACTCAGCTAGAGGGGGCCGGAGGGACTGGAGCAGTTCACTCAGCTAGATGGGGCCAGAGGGACCAGAACAGTTCACTCAGCTAGAGGGGGCCGGAGGGACCAGAACAGTTCACTCAGCTAGAGGGGGCCAGAGGGCCCAGAACAGTTCAGTCAGCTAGAGGGGGCCGGAGGGACCAGAGCAGTTCACTCAGCTAGAGGGGGCCGGAGGGACCAGAGCAGTTCACTCAGAGGGACCAGAACAGTTCACTCAGCTAGAGGGGGCCAGAGGGACCGGAACAGTTCACTCAGCTAGAGGGGGCCGGAGGGACCAGAGCAGTTCACTCAGCTAGAGGGGGCCGGAGGGACCAGAACAGTTCCTTCAGCTAGAGGGGGCCGGAGACTCCAGAGAAATTCACTCAGCTAGAGGGGGCCGGAGGGACCAGAACAGTTCACTCAGCTAGAGGGACCAGAACAGTTCACTCAGTTAGAGGGGGCGGAGACCCCAGAACAGTTCACTCAGCTAGAGGGGGCCAGAGGGACCGGAACAGTTCACTCAGCTAGAGGGGGCCGGAGGGACCAGAACAGTTCACTCAGCTAGAGGGGGCCGGAGGGACCAGAACAGTTCACTCAGCTAGAGGGGGCCGGAGGGACCAGAACAGTTCACTCAGCTAGAGGGGGCCAGAGTGACCAGAGCAGTTCACTCAGCTAGAGGGGGCTGGAGGGACCAGAACAGTTCACTCAGCTAGAGGGGGCCAGAGGGACCGGAACAGTTCACTCAGCTAGAGGGGGCCGGAGGGACCAGAACAGTTCACTCAGCTAGAGGGGCCGGAGACTCCAGAGAAAGTTCACTCAGCTAGAGGGGCCGGAGGGACCAGAACAGTTCAATCAGCTAGAGGGACCAGAACAGTTCACTCAGTTAGAGGGGCCGGAGGGACCAGAACAGTTCACTCAGCTAGAGGGGGCCGGAGGGACCAGAACAGTTCACTCAGCTAGAGGGGGCCAGAGGGACCGGAACAGTTCACTCAGCTAGAGGGGGCCAGAGGGACCGGAACAGTTCACTCAGCTAGAGGGGGCCAGAGGGACCGGAACAGTTCACTCAGCTAGAGGGGGCCGGAGGGACTGGAGCAGTTCACTCAGCTAGAGGGGGCCGGAGGGACTGGAGCAGTTCACTCAGCTAGAGGGGGCCGGAGGGACCATAACAGTTCACTCAGCTAGAGGCGGCCGGAGGGACCATAACAGTTCACTCAGCTAGAGGGGGCCAGAGACCCTGAGAACAGTTCACTCAGCTAGAGGGGGCCAGATGGACCAGAACAGTTCACTCAGCTAGAGGCGGCCGGAGGGACCAGAACAGTTCACTCAGCTAGAGGGGGCCGGAGGGACCAGAACAGTTCACTCAGCTAGAGGGGCCAGAGACCCCAGAACAGTTCACTCAGCTAGAGGGGGCCCAGAGCAGTTCACTCAGCTAGAGGGGGCCGGAGGGACCAGAACAGTTCCTTCAGCTAGAGGGGGCCGGAGACTCCAGAGAAATTCACTCAGCTAGAAGGGGCCGGAGGGACCAGAACAGTTCACTCAGCTAGAGGGACCAGAACAGTTCACTCAGTTAGAGGGGGCCGGAGACCCCAGAACAGTGCCCTCAGCTAGAGGGGGCCAGAGGGACCGGAACAGTTCACTCAGCTAGAGGGGGCCGGAGGGACCAGAACAGTTCATTCAGCTAGAGGGGGCCGGAGGGACCAGAACAGTTCACTCAGCTAGAGGGGGCCGGAGGGACCAGAACAGTTCACTCAGCTAGAGGGGGCCGGAGTGACCAGAGCAGTTCACTCAGCTAGAGGGGGCCGGAGGGACCAGAACAGTTCACTCAGCTAGAGGGGGCCAGAGGGACCGGAACAGTTCACTCAGCTAGAGGGGGCCGGAGGGACCAGAGCAGTTCACTCAGCTAGAGGGGGCCGGAGGGACCAGAACAGTTCCTTCAGCTAGAGGGGGCCGGAGGGACCAGAACAGTTACTTCAGCTAGAGGGGGCCGGAGGGACCAGAACAGTTCAATCAGCTAGAGGGACCAGAACAGTTCACTCAGTTAGAGGGGGCCGGAGTCCCCAGAACAGTTCACTCAGCTAGAGGGGGCCAGAGGGACCGGAACAGTTAACTCAGCTAGAGGGGGCCAGAGGGACCGGAACAGTTCACTCAGCTAGAGGGGGCTGGAGGGACTGGAGCAGTTCACTCAGCTAGAGGGGGCCAGAGGGACTGAGAACAGTTCACTCAGCTAGAGGGGGCCAGATGGACCAGAACAGTTCACTCAGCTAGAGGCGGCCGGAGGGACCAGAACAGTTCACTCAGCTAGAGGGGGACGGAGGGACCAGAGCAGTTCACTCAGCTAGAGGGGGACGGAGGGACCAGAGCAGTTCACTCAGCTGGAGGGACCAGAACAGTTCCTTCAGCTAGAGGGGGCCGGAGACTCCAGAGAAATTCACTCAGCTAGAAGGGGCCGGAGGGACCAGAACAGTTCACTCAGTTAGAGGGACCAGAACAGTTCACTCAGCTAGAGGGGGCCGGAGGGACCGGAACAGTTCACTCAGCTAGAGGGGGCCAGAGGGACCGGAACAGTTCACTCAGCTAGAGGGGGCCAGAGGGACCGGAACAGTTCACTCAGCTAGAGGGGGCCGGAGGGACTGGAGCAGTTTACTCAGCTAGAGGGGGCCGGAGGGACCATAACAGTTCACTCAGCTAGAGGGGGCCGGAGGGACCATAACAGTTCACTCAGCTAGAGGCGGCCGGAGGGACCATAACAGTTCACTCAGCTAGAGGGGGCCAGAGACCCTGAGAACAGTTCACTCAGCTAGAGGGGGCCAGATGGACCAGAACAGTTCACTCAGCTAGAGGCGGCCGGAGGGACCAGAACAGTTCACTCAGCTAGAAGCGGCCGGAGGGACCAGAACAGTTCACTCAGCTAGAGGGGGCCAGAGACCCCAGAACAGTTCACTCAGCTAGAGGGGGACGGAGGGACCAGAGCAGTTCACTCAGCTAGAGGGGGCCGGAGGGACCAGAACAGTTCCTTCAGCTAGAGGGGGCCGGAGACTCCAGAGAAATTCACTCAGCTAGAAGGGGCCGGAGGGACCAGAACAGTTCACTCAGCTAGAGGGACCAGAACAGTTCACTCAGCTAGAGGGTGCCAGAGGGACCGGAACAGTTCACTCAGCTAGAGGGGGCCGGAGGGACCAGAACAGTTCATTCAGCTAGAGGGGGCCGGAGGGACCAGAACAGTTCACTCAGCTAGAGGGGGCCAGAGGGACCGGAACAGTTCACTCAGCTAGAGGGGGCCAGAGGGACCGGAACAGTTCACTCAGCTAGAGGGGGCCGGAGGGACCAGAGCAGTTCACTCAGCTAGAGGGGGCCGGAGGGACCAGAACAGTTCCTTCAGCTAGAGGGGGCCGGAGGGACCAGAACAGTTCCTTCAGCTAGAGGGGGCCGGAGGGACCAGAACAGTTCACTCAGCTAGAGGGACCAGAACAGTTCACTCAGTTAGAGGGGGCCGGAGTCCCCAGAACAGTTCACTCAGCTAGAGGGGGCCAGAGGGACCGGAACAGTTCACTCAGCTAGAGGGGGCCAGAGGGACCGGAACAGTTCACTCAGCTATAGGGGGCTGGAGGGACTGGAGCAGTTCACTCAGCTAGAGGGGGCCAGAGGGACTGAGAACAGTTCACTCAGCTAGAGGCGGCCGGAGGGACCAGAACAGTTCACTCAGCTAGAGGGGGCCAGAGACCCCAGAACAGTTCACTCAGCTAGAGGGGGCCAGAGACCCCAGAACAGTTCACTCAGCTAGAGGGGGCCAGAGACCCCAGAACAGTTCACTCAGCTAGAGGGGGCCGGAGGGACCAGAACAGTTCCTTCAGCTAGAGGGGGCCGGAGACTCCAGAGAAATTCACTCAGCTAGAAGGGGCCGGAGGGACCAGAACAGTTCACTCAGTTAGAGGGACCAGAACAGTTCACTCAGTTAGAGGGGGCCGGAGTCCCCAGAACAGTGCCCTCAGCTAGAGGGGGCCAGAGGGACCGGAACAGTTCACTCAGCTAGAGGGGGCCGGAGGGACCAGAACAGTTCATTCAGCTAGAGGGGGCCGGAGGGACCAGAACAGTTCACTCAGCTAGAGGGGGCCGGAGGGACCAGAACAGTTCACTCAGCTAGAGGGGGCCGGAGTGACCAGAGCAGTTCACTCAGCTAGAGGGGGCCGGAGGGACCAGAACAGTTCACTCAGCTAGAGGGGGCCGGAGGGACCAGAACAGTTCACTCAGCTAGAGGGGGCCAGAGGGACCGGAACAGTTCACTCAGCTAGAGGGGGCCAGAGGGACCGGAACAGTTCACTCAGCTAGAGGGGGCTGGAGGGACTGGAGCAGTTCACTCAGCTAGAGGGGGCCAGAGGGACTGAGAACAGTTCACTCAGCTAGAGGGGGCCGTATGGACTGGAGCAGTTCACTCAGCTAGAGGGGGCCAGAGGGACCAGAACAGTTCACTCAGCTAGAGGGGGCCGGAGGGACTGGAGCAGTTCACTCAGCTAGAGGGGTCCAGAGACCCCAGAACAGTTCACTCAGCTAGAGGGGGCCAGAGGGACCAGAACAGTTCACTCAGCTAGAGGGGGCCAGAGGGACCGGAACAGTTCACTCAGCTATAGGGGGCCGGAGGGACTGGAGCAGTTCACTCAGCTAGAGGGGGCCGGAGGGACCAGAACAGTTCACTCAGCTAGAGGGACCTGAACAGTTCACTCAGTTAGCGGGGGCCGGAGACCCCAGAACAGTTCACTCAGCTAGAGGGGGCCGGAGTCCTCAGAACAGTTCACTCAGCTAGAGGGGGTAGGGGGACCAGAATAGTTCACACAGCTAGAGGTGGCCGGAGGGACCAGAACAGTTCACTCAGCTAGAGGGGGCCGAGACCCCAGAACAGTTCACTCAGCTAGAGGGGGCCAGAGGGACCAGAACAGTTCACTCAGCTAGAGGGGGCCGGAGGGACTGGGGCAGTTCACTCAGCTAGAGGGGGCCGGAGGGACTGGGGCAGTTCACTCAGCTAGAGGGGGCCGGAGGGACTGGGGCAGTTCACTCAGCTAGAGGGGGCCAGAGGGACCAGAACAGTTCACTCAGCTAGAGGGGCCGGAGGGACTGGAGCAGTTCACTCAGCTAGAGGGGGCCGGAGACCCCAGAACAGTTCACTCAGCTAGAGGGGGCCTGAGGGACCAGAACAGTTCAGTCAGCTAGAGGGGGCCAGAGGGACCAGAACAGTTCACTCAGCTAGAGGGGGCCAGAGGGACCGGAACAGTTCAGTCAGCTAGAGGGGGCCGGAGGGACCAGAACAGTTCACTCAGCTAGAGGGGGCCGGAGGGCCCAGAGCAGTTCACTCAGCTAGAGGGGGCCAGAGGGACCAGAACAGTTCACTCAGCTAGAGGGGGCCAGAGGGACCGGAACAGTTCACTCAGCTAGAGGGGGCCGGAGATACCAGAGCAGTTCACTCAGCTAGAGGGGGCCGGAGGGACCAGAACAGTTCCTTCAGCTAGAGGGGGCCGGAGGGACCAGAACAGTTCACTCAGCTAGAGGGACCAGAACAGTTCACTCAGTTAGAGGGGGCCGGAGCCCCCAGAACAGTTCACTCAGCTAGAGGGGGCGAGAGGGACCGGAACAGTTCACTCAGCTAGAGGGGGCCGGAGGGACCAGAACAGTTCATTCAGCTAGAGGGGGCCGGAGGGACCAGAACAGTTCACTCAGCTAGAGGGGGCCGGAGGGACCAGAACAGTTCACTCAGCTAGAGGGGGCCGGAGGGACCAGAGCAGTTCACTCAGCTAGAGGGGGCCGGAAGGACCAGAACAGTTCACTCAGCTAGAGGGGGCCAGAGGGACCGGAACAATTCACTCAGCTAGAGGGGGCCGGAGGGACCAGAGCAGTTCACTCAGGTAGAGGGGGCCGGAGGGAACAGAACAGTTCCTTCAGCTAGAGGGGGCCGGAGACTCCAGAGAAATTCACTCAGCTAGAGGGGGCCGGAGGGACCAGAACAGTTCAATCAGCTAGAGGGACCAGAACAGTTCACTCAGTTAGAGGGGGCCGGAGACCCCAGAACAGTTCACTCAGCTAGAGGGGGCCAGAGGGACCGGAACAGTTCACTCAGCTAGAGGGGGCCAGAGGGACCGGAGCAGTTCACTCAGCTAGAGGGGGCCGGAGGGACTGGAGCAGTTCACTCAGCTAGAGGGGGCCGGAGGGACTGGAGCAGTTCACTCAGCTAGAGGGGGCCGGAGGGACCATAACAGTTCACTCAGCTAGAGGCGGCCGGAGGGACCATAACAGTTCACTCAGCTAGAGGGGGCGAGAGGGACCGGAACAGTTCACTCAGCTAGAGGGGCCGGAGGGACCGGAGCAGTTCACTCAGCTAGAGGGGGCCGGAGGACCGGAGCAGTTCACTCAGCTAGAGGGGGCCGGAGGGACCAGAACAGTTCACTCAGCTAGAGGGACCTGAACAGTTCACTCAGTTAGCGGGGGCCGGAGACCCCAGAACAGTTCACTCAGCTAGAGGGGGTCGGAGTCCTCAGAACAGTTCACTCAGCTAGAGGGGGTAGGGGGGACCAGAATAGTTCACACAGCTAGAGGTGGCCGGAGGGACCAGAACAGTTCACTCAGCTAGAGGGGGCCGAGACCCCAGAACAGTTCACTCAGCTAGAGGGGGCCAGAGGGACCAGAACAGTTCACTCAGCTAGAGGGGGCCAGAGGGACCAGAACAGTTCACTCAGCTAGAGGGGGCCAGAGGGACCAGAACAGTTCACTCAGCTAGAGGGGGCCAGAGGGACCGGAACAGTTCACTCAGCTATAGGGGGCCGGAGGGACTGGAGCAGTTCACTCAGCTAGAGGGGGCCGGAGGGACCAGAACAGTTCACTCAGCTAGAGGGACCTGAACAGTTCACTCAGTTAGCGGGGGCCGGAGACCCCAGAACAGTTCACTCAGCTAGAGGGGGCCGGAGTCCTCAGAACAGTTCACTCAGCTAGAGGGGGTAGGGGGGACCAGAATAGTTCACACAGCTAGAGGTGGCCGGAGGGACCAGAACAGTTCACTCAGCTAGAGGGGGCCGAGACCCCAGAACAGTTCACTCAGCTAGAGGGGGCCAGAGGGACCAGAACAGTTCACTCAGCTAGAGGGGGCCGGAGGACTGGGGCAGTTCACTCAGCTAGAGGGGGCCGGAGGGACTGGGGCAGTTCACTCAGCTAGAGGGGGCCGGAGGGACTGGGGCAGTTCACTCAGCTAGAGGGGGCCAGAGGGACCAGAACAGTTCACTCAGCTAGAGGGGGCCGGAGGGACTGGAGCAGTTCACTCAGCTAGAGGGGGCCGGAGACCCCAGAACAGTTCACTCAGCTAGAGGGGGCCTGAGGGACCAGAACAGTTCAGTCAGCTAGAGGGGGCCAGAGGGACCAGAACAGTTCACTCAGCTAGAGGGGGCCAGAGGGACCGGAACAGTTCAGTCAGCTAGAGGGGGCCGGAGGGACCAGAACAGTTCACTCAGCTAGAGGGGGCCGGAGGGCCCAGAGCAGTTCACTCAGCTAGAGGGGGCCAGAGGGACCAGAACAGTTCACTCAGCTAGAGGGGGCCAGAGGGACCGGAACAGTTCACTCAGCTAGAGGGGGCCGGAGATACCAGAGCAGTTCACTCAGCTAGAGGGGGCCGGAGGGACCAGAACAGTTCCTTCAGCTAGAGGGGGCCGGAGGGACCAGAACAGTTCACTCAGCTAGAGGGACCAGAACAGTTCACTCAGTTAGAGGGGGCCGGAGCCCCCAGAACAGTTCACTCAGCTAGAGGGGGCGAGAGGGACCAGAGCAGTTCACTCAGGTAGAGGGGGCCGGAGGGAACATAACAGTTCCTTCAGCTAGAGGGGGCCGGAGGGAACATAACAGTTCCTTCAGCTAGAGGGGGCCGGAGACTCCAGAGAAATTCACTCAGCTAGAGGGGGCCGGAGGGACCAGAACAGTTCAATCAGCTAGAGGGACCAGAACAGTTCACTCAGTTAGAGGGGGCCGGAGACCCCAGAACAGTTCACTCAGCTAGAGGGGGCCAGAGGGACCGGAACAGTTCACTCAGCTAGAGGGGGCCAGAGGGACCGGAGCAGTTCACTCAGCTAGAGGGGGCCGGAGGGACTGGAGCAGTTCACTCAGCTAGAGGGGGCCGGAGGGACTGGAGCAGTTCACTCAGCTAGAGGGGGCCGGAGGGACCATAACAGTTCACTCAGCTAGAGGCGGCCGGAGGGACCATAACAGTTCACTCAGCTAGAGGGGGCGAGAGGGACCGGAACAGTTCACTCAGCTAGAGGGGGCCGGAGGGACCGGAGCAGTTCACTCAGCTAGAGGGGGCCGGAGGGACCAGAACAGTTCACTCAGCTAGAGGGACCTGAACAGTTCACTCAGTTAGCGGGGGCCGGAGACCCCAGAACAGTTCACTCAGCTAGAGGGGGTCGGAGTCCTCAGAACAGTTCACTCAGCTAGAGGGGGTAGGGGGGACCAGAATAGTTCACACAGCTAGAGGTGGCCGGAGGGACCAGAACAGTTCACTCAGCTAGAGGGGGCCGAGACCCCAGAACAGTTCACTCAGCTAGAGGGGGCCAGAGGGACCAGAACAGTTCACTCAGCTAGAGGGGGCCAGAGGGACCAGAACAGTTCACTCAGCTAGAGGGGGCCAGAGGGACCAGAACAGTTCACTCAGCTAGAGGGGGCCGGAGGGACTGGAGCAGTTCACTCAGCTAGAGGGGGCCGGAGACCCCAGAACAGTTCACTCAGCTAGAGGGGGCCTGAGGGACCAGAACAGTTCACTCAGCTAGAGGGGGCCAGAGGGACCGGAACAGTTCAGTCAGCTAGAGGGGGCCGGAGGGACCGGAACAGTTCACTCAGCTAGAGGGGGCCGGAGGGCCCAGAGCAGTTCACTCAGCTAGAGGGGGCCAGAGGGACCAGAACAGTTCACTCAGCTAGAGGGGGCCAGAGGGACCGGAACAGTTCACTCAGCTAGAGGGGGCCGGAGATACCAGAGCAGTTCACTCAGCTAGAGGGGGCCGGAGGGACCAGAACAGTTCCTTCAGCTAGAGGGGGCAAGAGACTCCAGAGAAATTCACTCAGCTAGAGGGGGCCGGAGGGACCAGAACAGTTCACTCAGCTAGAGGGACCAGAACAGTTCACTCAGTTAGAGGGGGCCGGAGACCCCAGAACAGTTCACTCAGCTAGAGGGGGCCAGAGGGACCGGAACAGTTCACTCAGCTAGAGGGGGCCAGAGGGACCGGAACAGTTCACTCAGCTAGAGGGGGCCGGAGGGACTGGAGCAGTTCACTCAGCTAGAGGGGGCCGGAGGGACTGGAGCAGTTCACTCAGCTAGAGGGGCCGGAGGGACCATAACAGTTCACTCAGCTAGAGGCGGCCGGAGGGACCATAACAGTTCACTCAGCTAGAGGGGGCCGGAGGGACCAGAACAGTTCATTCAGCTAGAGGGGGCCAGAGGGACCGGAACAATTCACTCAGCTAGAGGGGGCCGGAGGGACCAGAACAGTTCATTCAGCTAGAGGGGGCCGGAGGGACCAGAGCAGTTCACTCAGCTAGAGGGGGCCGGAAGGACCAGAACAGTTCACTCAGCTAGAGGGGGCCAGAGGGACCGGAACAATTCACTCAGCTAGAGGGGGCCGGAGGGACCAGAGCAGTTCACTCAGGTAGAGGGGGCCGGAGGGAACAGAACAGTTCCTTCAGCTAGAGGGGGCCGGAGACTCCAAAGAAATTCACTCAGCTAGAGGGGGCCGGAGACCCCAGAACAGTTCACTCAGCTAGCAGTGTCTCCTACGTTAAGGACGACAAATAGCTGGCTAGCTAACCTCGGTAAATTAAGATAATCACTCTAAGACTACACACTCTAAACTACACAATTATCTTGGATACGAAGACAGCAAAGACAACTATGTAGCTAGCTAACACTACACTAATCAAGTCGTTCAGTTGAGTGTGTCACGAACCGGCTCAAAGCCCGTAACAAAGGGAGACAACGTGGAGATAATGAGTAGAAAGATATATATTTATTAACTAAAGCAAATAAATATAATATACAATGGTGTGTGTAATCAGTAATCAGTAGTGTAAGTGAGTGTTTTGCATGCGTGAATGTGATAATGCAGGGTGATGAAAGGTGCCAAAGCAAACAAACAAACAAACGGCCATCAAGAACCACAACACAATCTACAGAGGGTGTCTGCATGGAGAGAGTCTCCTCCATGAATGGGGAAGTGGTGTATTTATCCTGGGAGACACCGGGCCCAGGTGTTTCCCATGTGACGACCCTCCCAACTCCGCCCACCAGCATCCTAATAAGGAAATAACAGAGAATACGGCAGACAGAGTGGGAGGGTCACATCCCCCCATAAAAACCGGGGACCAACAAGGACCCCGGAACAAAATACCAGTCTCTAAGTTCCAAATTGACACAGTCCTCCATCCGAGGAAGAGGAAATGAATCTGGTTTTGTGACACTGTTTACCTTACGGTAGTCCGTACAAAAACGGTTTGTTCCATCCGGTTTACTGACCAAGATACAGGAGAAGCCCAACTGGAGAAAGAAGGCTCTGCTATCTTACTCTCCAGCATGTACTTGACCTCAGCATCCAGACAACGTAGTTTCTCTGAAGAAACTCTATAGAAGCGCTGACGAATGGGGTCAGCACCTCCAATGTCAATATCATGTTCTATTAAGTTTGTACGTGTAGGTGTATCAGAAAACAAACCTGGAAATCTCTGAATCAGACCAACTATCTCTTTCCGCCCATCAACAGGTAGGTGAGTGAGAAGACTGTCTAAAATATCCAGTGTTTCTGAATTTTTCAATCTACCCTGCAATATACAATCGTCAGGACCAGGAACATCTTCCTCCTCATGCACAGATCTAGCACGACAAGAACCCAAGGAAACAACGGTATAGGCCAAAAGAACAGGTTTACCGTCCTCTGTAGAATCCCACTGTTCAGTCTCAGAGGAACGTGCATAATAGGGTTTTAACAGATTTACATGGCACAGCTGGTGTGCTTTCCTCCGTTCTGGAGTGGCAACTAGATAATTTTGCTCAGTGCACTGGCGCACCACTGTATATGGACCTTGAAACTTGGCTTGAAAAGGAGAACCAACAATTGGCAGCAGAGCAAGAACCTGGTCACCTGGACTAAAGTGACGAGGCTCAGTTCGGCGATCAAATATGCCCTTCATCCTCTCCTGTGAAGATGATAACTTCTCTTTAGCCATTTCACAAGCGGCATACAGCCGTCGCCAGAAATCACACACATACGATAACAGGGACTGAGGAGGCTCGGGAGACTTCCAGTCATCCTGGAGAACAGATAAAAGTCCACGCACCCTATGTCCAAACACAAGGTCATTTGGACTGAAACCTGTGCTCTCCTGTGAAACTTCCCTAGCAGCTAACAGTAACCAAGGCAACCCCTCCTCCCAATCCTTATCCATCTCAGTACAATAAGCTCTCAACAAAGACTTTAGTGTTTGATGGAAACGTTCAGTGCTCCTTGACTTTGCGCGTGATAGGCGCTAGACAAGTGTGTTTAATATGGAGCTGTTGAAGAACCTGACCAAACAGATTAGAGGTAAAATTAGATCCTTGATCACTCTGAATGACCTTAGGGATTCCAAACAATGAGAGAAACTGAGTCAAAGCTTTTAACACCGATTTAGTCGTGATAGATCGGAGAGGATAGGCAGCAGGAAACCTAGTGGTCTGACACATCACAGTGAACAGGTAACTACTACCCTTTTTAGAACGAGGCAGAGGATCCACACAGTCAATAATCAGATACTCAAAAGGTTGGCTGAGTACAGGAATAGGAAACAATGGTACTGGTTTAATAGCTTGATTAGGCTTACCAGTTAATTGACAGGTGTGACAAGTTTTGATAAAATCAGAAACATCCCTCTTTAATCTAGGCCAAAAGAAATGTCTTAATATGCGATTGTAGGTTTTCCTCACCCCCATATGTCCAGCCACGTCGCTGTGAGAAGTTTCCAACACCAACTTACGAAGCTTAACTGGTACAACAACCTGACTAATTGCCTCCCCCAGAAAAACACTATCATGAGACACCCACTTTCTCATCAGGACATCCTCTTGGAGAAAATAGCCATGGGCGACATCTCCCAACTGTTCTATAGGCACAATTTGATCACGCAACTCTTCCAACGTGGGGTCATCCCGTTGCGCATTGATTAGATCTGAGCGGGTTACAGATAACGGGATAACAGGGAAAACAGTGACATACTTTGTATTATTATCATTAGTCGGCGCAGTGACCAGTTCGCCACGGCTCATAGAACGTGTCACTGCACACGCAGAGAACACCTCTGGGAAACTCTGTACACTCATCAGGAATCCCAACAAATGACGGCTTAGTGGAAACCACTAGAGATGGAAACACGACAGGCCATACACGCTCACCAGCCAAGTTATTCCCAAGGATAACATCGATACCCTCAATAGGCAACGAAGGACGCACACCCACAACAACTTCACCCTTCACCAGCCCACAATCCAACATCAGTTTATGCAATGGAACTGACAGAGTGTTCAAACCTATTCCCTAATTAGAACACTATTCCCGAATCAGTCTCAGCAGAAAAGGGTAACACAGACTCCAACACAAATGATTCAGAGGCACCTGTGTCTCTCAGGATCTTCACTGGCACTAGGTCTTTACTTCCTAACATAGACACAAAACCTTCTGTAATGAAAGGTAAATAGTCTGGATCAATATGGACTTTCACATTCTCCTGGGCCTGAGGAAATGAGTTATGAATGAACTGATGTGGAACAGGTGCAGCTAATGCAGTAGGCTTAGATTTAGCGTAAGCACCCTTTGACCTGAGAAGTGGACATTCGTTTTTCCAATGCCCTGAACCGTGACAGTAGTGACACTCCTGCCCAAAGTCAGCTTTACCATGGGAGTCAGGTTCAACCTAGTTGAATAGAACTCTGCCCGAGAACCAAAGTATCTCGGTGAGCGAAGCCCAAATCTATCCGAACGCCCCCACTCTTTCCGAATACGGGGTTCTGCAAAGACACTTTTGTGAGTCAACACATACTCGTCTGCCAAAACTGCAGCTTCAGCAACATTCTTTACTTTCTGTTCATTAATATACGTGGCAATACGATCAGGAATTGTGTCCTTAAATTGCTCTAACATAATCAGATCACACAGCCCTTGGAAAGTCACAACTGCAGAGGCGGAACACCAGCGATTAAACTGTAAAGACAACTGTCGCGCAAACTCAACATGAGTCTGGTTATCATCCCTTTTTAAAGTTCTAAATCGTTGGCGGTAAGCCTCAGGGACCAATTCATAAATCTGTAACACAGCTGTTTTAACTTTATCATAACTGGCACTATCGTGTACACTAAGAGCTGAATATGCTTCCTGCGCTTTACCAGTCAGCACACACTGCAACATTAAAGTGCGGTCAGAATCAGGCCAACTCTAGCGTCAGCAACCCGCTCAAACAACGAAAAGAATGTCTCGGGGTCCCTTTCATTAAACCGAGGCAATAACCGTAAGTTCCCAACAATATCAAATGTCTCTGGGGCACGACCAAAAGCGGAACTACCCCTAGGTAAATCTGGGTCACCTTCCCAAAACAACCTCTCCCCTGAGATCTTTCCTTCCCTAACCAAATCTATACGTTCTTGTTGCAACTTGATTTTAGCACGCTCCATATCTTGTTTAAATGCCAATTCCTTTTCATATTTTACACGATCATGCTCTAGCTTCTCACGATCATGCTCCAGCTGTAACAAAAGCAGTTCTTTCTGCTGTTCAAAAAGAAGGCTACTAGGACTAACCGATGGAATGGCCATTGTAACGTTATGGGGAGACGACAAATCCTCAGCAGAGGCTGGCCCAGTGGTAACTTCTAGAATACCACTCTCCATCAGATTGGCCTTCAATATCAACCTAATAGAATTCTTTAGACGTTTATCACTAATCTCAACCTTAGTCTTCGTGCAGATTTGCGGTGGGAATTTACGCACTGTAGCCCGCTGGCAAGGAAATAGAACTCCCCAGCAAGCTGGAAAAATTCCACCAAGCCACGGATGTGCCCCCGAGACAACTGCTCAGTCCACAGACACCACACAAAAATAACAAACATTAACCATGCCCAACATATTCCAAAAAATGAAACACGTCGCTAAACCTATCAGGGGAAAAAGGCTATAGCTCCGGGTAGCAAGTTTCACTACCCTACCCAAATCTCCCACCGAGGTACACAGCAGACTACTCACCTCAGACTGATGTCCCAACAGAAAGTAGAACAAGAGTTCAGGCTAGGCAGGGCCTGGAAACTAACCATTATAGTCTCTCCAACACAGCACACAAACCAAACAACAAAAGGCAACCAATACTGGGCCTATCAAACTCAAACAAAATATGCAAACCAAACACGTACCTCCACGGTCTCCCAAACCAATAGTTCAAATATCCCGGATGAGCCCCCACTTGTCACGAACCGGCTCAAAGCCCGTAACAAAGGGAGACAACGTGGAGATAATGAGTAGAAAGAATAATATTTATTAACTAAAGCAAATAAATATAATATACAATGGTGTGTGTAATCAGTAATCAGTAGTGTAAGTGAGTGTTTTGCATGCGTGAATGTGATAATGCAGGGTGATGAAAGGTGCCAAAGCAAACAAACAAACAAACGGCCATCAAGAACCACAACACAATCTACAGAGGGTGTCTGCATGGAGAGAGTCTCCTCCATGAATGGGGAAGTGGTGTATTTATCCTGGGAGACACCGGGCCCAGGTGTTTCCCATGTAGCTGACGACCCTCCCAACTCCGCCCACCAGCATCCTAATAAGGAAATAACAGAGAGAATACGGCAGACAGAGTGGGAGGGTCGTCACAAGTGTAATAGTAATAGGGACCAGAACAGTTCACTCAGCTAGAGGCTGCCGGAGGGACCAGAACAGTTCAGTCAGCTAGAGGCGGCCGGAGGGACCAGAACAGTTCACTCAGCTAGAGGGAGCCAGAGACCCCAGAACAGTTCACTCAGCTAGAGGGGGCCGGAGGGACCAGAACCGTTCACTCAGCTAGAGGGGGCCGGAGGGCCCGGAACAATTCACTCAGCTAGAGGGAGCCAGAGACCCCAGAACAGTTCACTCAGCTAGAGGGGGCCGGAGGGACCAGAACAGTTCACTCAGCTAGAGGGGGCCGGAGGGCCCAGAGCAGTTCACTCAGCTAGAGGGGGCCGGAGAGACCAGAACAGTTCACTCAGCTAGAGGCGGCCGGAGGGACCAGAACAGTTCACTCAGCTAGAGGGGGCCGGAGGGACCAGAACAGTTCACTCAGCTAGAGGGGGCCGGAGACTCCAGAGCAATTCACTCAGCTAGAGGGGGCCGGAGGGACCGGAACAGTTCACTCAGCTAGAGGGGAACGGAGGGACCAGAACAGTTCACTCAGCTAGAGGGGGCCGGAGGGACCAGAACCGTTCACTCAGCTAGAGGGGGCCGGAGGGACCAGAACAGTTCACTCAGCTAGAGGGAGCCAGAGACCCCAGAACAGTTCACTCAGCTAGAGGGGGTCGGAGGGACCAGAACAGTTCACTCAGCTAGAGGGGGCCGGAGGGCCCAGAGCAGTTCACTCAGCTAGAGGGGGCCGGAGAGACCAGAACAGTTCACTCAGCTAGAGGGGGCCGGAGGGACCAGAGCAGTTCACTCAGCTAGAGGGGGCCGGAGGGACCAGAACAGTTCACTCAGCTAGAGGGGGCCGGAGACTCCAGAGCAATTCACTCAGCTAGAGGGGGCCGGAGGGACCGGAACAGTTCACTCAGCTAGAGGGGGCCGGAGGGACTGGAGCAGTTCACTCAGCTAGAGGGGGCCGGAGAGACCATTACAGTTCACTCAGCTAGAGGCGGCCGGAGGGACCATAACAGTTCACTCAGCTAGAGGTGGCCGGAGGGACCAGAACAGTTCACTCAGCTAGAGGGGGCCAGAGACCCCAGAACAGTTCACTTAGCTAGAGGGGGCCAGAGGGACCAGAACAGTTCACTCAGCTAGAGGGGGCCGGAGGGACCGGAACAATTCACTCAGCTAGAGGGGGCCGGAGGGACCAGAGCAGTTCACTCAGGTAGAGGGGGCCGGAGGGAACAGAACAGTTCCTTCAGCTAGAGGGGGCCGGAGACTCCAGAGAAATTCACTCAGCTAGAGGGGGCCGGAGGGACCAGAACAGTTCAATCAGCTAGAGGGACCAGAACAGTTCACTCAGTTAGAGGGGGCCGGAGACCCCAGAACAGTTCACTCAGCTAGAGGGGGCCAGAGGGACCGGAACAGTTCACTCAGCTAGAGGGGGCCAGAGGGACCGGAACAGTTCACTCAGCTAGAGGGGGCCGGAGGGACTGGAGCAGTTCACTCAGCTAGAGGGGGCCGGAGGGACTGGAGCAGTTCACTCAGCTAGAGGGGGCCGGAGGGACCATAACAGTTCACTCAGCTAGAGGCGGCCGGAGGGACCATAACAGTTCACTCAGCTAGAGGGGGCGAGAGGGACCGGAACAGTTCACTCAGCTAGAGGGGGCCGGAGGGACCAGAACAGTTCATTCAGCTAGAGGGGGCCGGAGGGACCAGAGCAGTTCACTCAGCTAGAGGGGGCCGGAAGGACCAGAACAGTTCACTCAGCTAGAGGGGGCCAGAGGGACCGGAACAATTCACTCAGGTAGAGGGGGCCGGAGGGAACAGAACAGTTCCTTCAGCTAGAGGGGGCCGGAGACTCCAAAGAAATTCACTCAGCTAGAGGGGGCCGGAGGGACCAGAACAGTTCAATCAGCTAGAGGGACCAGAACAGTTCACTCAGTTAGAGGGGGCCGGAGACCCCAGAACAGTTCACTCAGCTAGCAGTGTCTCCTACGTTAAGGACGACAAATAGCTGGCTAGCTAACCTCGGTAAATTAAGATAATCACTCTAAGACTACACACTCTAAACTACACAATTATCTTGGATACGAAGACAGCAAAGACAACTATGTAGCTAGCTAACACTACACTAATCAAGTCGTTCAGTTGAGTGTAATAGTAATAGGGACCAGAACAGTTCACTCAGCTAGAGGCTGCCGGAGGGACCAGAACAGTTCAGTCAGCTAGAGGCGGCCGGAGGGACCAGAACAGTTCACTCAGCTAGAGGGAGCCAGAGACCCCAGAACAGTTCACTCAGCTAGAGGGGGCCGGAGGGACCAGAACCGTTCACTCAGCTAGAGGGGGCCGGAGGGCCCGGAACAATTCACTCAGCTAGAGGGAGCCAGAGACCCCAGAACAGTTCACTCAGCTAGAGGGGGCCGGAGGGACCAGAACAGTTCACTCAGCTAGAGGGGGCCGGAGGGCCCAGAGCAGTTCACTCAGCTAGAGGGGGCCGGAGAGACCAGAACAGTTCACTCAGCTAGAGGCGGCCGGAGGGACCAGAACAGTTCACTCAGCTAGAGGGGGCCGGAGGGACCAGAACAGTTCACTCAGCTAGAGGGGGGGACCGGAGACTCCAGAGCAATTCACTCAGCTAGAGGGGGCCGGAGGGACCGGAACAGTTCACTCAGCTAGAGGGGGCCGGAGGGACCAGAACAGTTCACTCAGCTAGAGGGGCCGGAGGGACCAGAACCGTTCACTCAGCTAGAGGGGGCCGGAGGGACCAGAACAGTTCACTCAGCTAGAGGGGCCAGAGACCCCAGAACAGTTCACTCAGCTAGAGGGGGCCGGAGGGACCAGAACAGTTCACTCAGCTAGAGGGGCCGGAGGGCCCAGAGCAGTTCACTCAGCTAGAGGGGCCGGAGAGACCAGAACAGTTCACTCAGCTAGAGGGGGCCGGAGGGACCAGAGCAGTTCACTCAGCTAGAGGGGGCCGGAGGGACCAGAACAGTTCACTCAGCTAGAGGGGCCGGAGACTCCAGAGCAATTCACTCAGCTAGAGGGGGCCGGAGGGACCGGAACAGTTCACTCAGCTAGAGGGGGCCGGAGGGACTGGAGCAGTTCACTCAGCTAGAGGGGGCCGGAGGGACCATTACAGTTCACTCAGCTAGAGGCGGCCGGAGGGACCATAACAGTTCACTCAGCTAGAGGTGGCCGGAGGGACCAGAACAGTTCACTCAGCTAGAGGGGGCCAGAGACCCCAGAACAGTTCACTTAGCTAGAGGGGGCCAGAGGGACCAGAACAGTTCACTCAGCTAGAGGGGGCCGGAGGGACTGGAGCAGTTCACTCAGCTAGAGGTGGCCGGAGGGACCAGAACAGTTCACTCAGCTAGAGGGGGCCGGAGGGACTGGAGCAATTCACTCAGCTAGAGGGGGCAGGAGACCCCAGAACAGTTCACTCAGCTAGAGGAGGCCAGAGGGACCAGAACAGTTCACTCAGCTAGAGGGGGCCAGAGGGACCAGAACAGTTCACTCAGCTAGAGGGGGCCGGAGGGACTGGAGCAGTTCACTCAGCTAGAGGGGGCCGGAAGGACCATAACAGTTCACTCAGCTAGAGGCGGCCGGAGGGACCATAACAGTTCACTCAGCTAGAGGTGGCCGGAGGGACCAGAACAGTTCACTCAGCTAGAGGGGGCCGGAGGGACTGGAGCAGTTCACTCAGCTAGAGGGGGCCAGAGGGACCAGAACAGTTCACTCAGCTAGAGGGGGCCAGAGGGACCAGAACAGTTCACTCAGCTAGAGGGGGCCAGAGGGACCAGAACAGTTCACTCAGCTAGAGGGGGCCGGAGGGACTGGAGCAGTTCACTCAGCTAGAGGGGGCCAGAGGGACCAGAACAGTTCACTCAGCTAGAGGGGGCCGGAGGGACCAGAATAGTTCACTCAGCTAGAGGGGGCCGGAGGGACCAGAGCAGTTCACTCAGCTAGAGGGGGCCGGAGGGACCAGAAGAGTTCATTCAGCTAGAGGGCGCCGGAGACTCCAGAGCAATTCACTCAGCTAGAGGGGGCCGGAGGGACTGGAGCAATTCACTCAGCTAGAGGGGGCAGGAGACCCCAGAACAGTTCACTCAGCTAGAGGAGGCCAGAGGGACCAGAACAGTTCACTCAGCTAGAGGGGGCCAGAGGGACCAGAACAGTTCACTCAGCTAGAGGGGGCCGGAGGGACTGGAGCAGTTCACTCAGCTAGAGGGGGCCGGAAGGACCATAACAGTTCACTCAGCTAGAGGCGGCCGGAGGGACCATAACAGTTCACTCAGCTAGAGGTGGCCGGAGGGACCAGAACAGTTCACTCAGCTAGAGGGGGCCGGAGGGACTGGAGCAGTTCACTCAGCTAGAGGGGGCCAGAGGGACCAGAACAGTTCACTCAGCTAGAGGGGGCCAGAGGGACCAGAACAGTTCACTCAGCTAGAGGGGGCCAGAGGGACCAGAACAGTTCACTCAGCTAGAGGGGGCCGGAGGGACTGGAGCAGTTCACTCAGCTAGAGGGGGCCAGAGGGACCAGAACAGTTCACTCAGCTAGAGGGGGCCGGAGGGACTGGAGCAGTTCACTCAGCTAGAGGGGGCCGGAGGGACCATTACAGTTCACTCAGCTAGAGGCGGCCGGAGGGACCATAACAGTTCACTCAGCTAGAGGTGGCCGGAGGGACCAGAACAGTTCACTCAGCTAGAGGGGGCCAGAGACCCCAGAACAGTTCACTTAGCTAGAGGGGGCCAGAGGGACCAGAACAGTTCACTCAGCTAGAGGGGGCCGGAGGGACTGGAGCAGTTCACTCAGCTAGAGGGGGCCGGAGGGACCAGAACAGTTCACTCAGCTAGAGGGGGCCGGAGGGACTGGAGCAATTCACTCAGCTAGAGGGGGCAGGAGACCCCAGAACAGTTCACTCAGCTAGAGGGGGCCAGAGGGACCAGAACAATTCACTCAGCTAGAGGGGGCCGGAGGGACTGGAGCAGTTCACTCAGCTAGAGGGGGCCGGAAGGACCATAACAGTTCACTCAGCTAGAGGCGGCCGGAGGGACCATAACAGTTCACTCAGCTAGAGGGGGCCGGAGGGACCCGAACAGTTCACTCAGCTAGAGGGGGCCGGAGGGCCCAGAGCAGTTCACTCAGCTAGAGGGGGCCGGAGGGCCCAGAGCAGTTCACTCAGCTAGAGGGGGCCGGAGAGACCAGAACAGTTCCCTCAGCTAGAGGGGGCCGGAGGGACCAGAACAGTTCACTCAGCTAGAGGGGGCCGGAGGGACCGGAACAGTTCACTCAGCTAGAGGGGGCCGGAGACTCCAGAGCAATTCACTCAGCTAGAGGGGGCCGGAGGGACCGGAACAGTTCACTCAGCTAGAGGGGGCCAGAGGGACCAGAACAGTTCACTCAGCTAGAGGCGGCCGGAGGGACCAGAACAGTTCACTCAGCTAGAGGCGGCCGGAGGGACCTGAACTGTTCACTCAGCTAGAGGGGGCCGGAGACCCCAGAACAGTTCACTCAGCTAGAGGGGGCCAGAGGGACCAGAACAGTTCACTCAGCTAGAGGGGGCCAGAGGGACCGGAACAGTTCACTCAGCTAGAGGGGGCCGGAGGGACTGGAGCAGTTCACTCAGCTAGAGGGGGCCGGAGGGACTGGAGCAGTTCACTCAGCTAGAGGGGGCCGGAAGGACCATAACAGTTCACTCAGCTAGAGGCGGCCGGAGGGCCCATAACAGTTCACTCAGCTAGAGGTGGCCGGAGGGACCAGAACAGTTCACTCAGCTAGAGGGGGCCAGAGACCCCAGAACAGTTCACTCAGCTAGAGGGGGCCGGAGGGACTGGAGCAGTTCACTCAGCTAGAGGGGGCCAGAGGGACCAGAACAGTTCACTCAGCTAGAGGGGGCCAGAGGGACCAGAACAGTTCACTCAGCTAGAGGGGGCCAGAGGGACCAGAACAGTTCACTCAGCTAGAGGGGGCCAGAGGGACCAGAACAGTTCACTCAGCTAGAGGGGGCCGGAGGGACTGGAGCAGTTCACTCAGCTAGAGGGGGCCAGAGGGACTAGAACAGTTCACTCAGCTAGAGGGGGCCGGAGGGACCAGAATAGTTCACTCAGCTAGAGGGGGCCGGAGGGACCAGAGCAGTTCACTCAGCTAGAGGGGGCCGGAGGGACCAGAAGAGTTCATTCAGCTAGAGGGCGCCGGAGACTCCAGAGCAATTCACTCAGCTAGAGGGGGCCAGAGGGACCGGAACAGTTCACTCAGCTAGAGGGGGCCGGAAGTACTGGAGCAGTTCACTCAGCTAGAGGGGACCGGAGGGACTGGAGCAGTTCACTAAGCTATAGGGGGCCGGAAGGACTGGAGCAGTTCACTCAGCTAGAGGGGGCCAGAGGGACCAGAACAGTTCACTCAGCTAGAGGGGGCCGGAGGGACCAGAACAGTTCACTCAGCTGGAGGGGGCCGGAGGGACCAGAACAGTTCACTCAGCTGGAGGGGGCCGGAGACTCCAGAGCTATTCACTCAGCTAGAGGGGGCCGGAGGGACCGGAACAGTTCACTCAGCTAGAGGGGGCCAGAGGGACCAGAACAGTTCACTCAGCTAGAGGGGGCCAGAGGGACCAGAACAGTTCACTCAGCTAGAGGGGGCCAGAGGGACAAGAACAGTTCACTCAGCTAGAGGGGGCCGGAGGGACTGGAGCAGTTCACTCAGCTAGAGGGGGCCAGAGGGACTAGAACAGTTCACTCAGCTAGAGGGGGCCGGAGGGACCAGAATAGTTCACTCAGCTAGAGGGGGCCGGAGGGACCAGAGCAGTTCCCTCAGCTAGAGGGGGCCGGAGGGACCAGAAGAGTTCATTCAGCTAGAGGGCGCCGGAGACTCCAGAGCAATTCACTCAGCTAGAGGGGGCCGGAGGGACCGGAACAGTTCACTCAGCTAGAGGGGGCCGGAAGTACTGGAGCAGTTCACTCAGCTAGAGGGGACCGGAGGGACTGGAGCAGTTCACTAAGCTATAGGGGGCCGGAAGGACCATAACAGTTCACTCAGCTAGAGGGGGCCGGAGGGACCCGAACAGTTCACTCAGCTAGAGGGGGCCAGAGGGACCAGAACAGTTCACTCAGCTAGAGGGGGCCAGAGGGACCAGAACAGTTCACTCAGCTAGAGGCGGCCGGAGGGACCAGAACAGTTCACTCAGCTAGAGGCGGCCGGAGGGACCTGAACAGTTCACTCAGCTAGAGGGGGCCAGAGGGACCAGAACAGTTCACTCAGCTAGAGGGGGCCAGAGGGACCAGAACAGTTCACTCAGCTAGAGGGGGCCAGAGGGACCAGAACAGTTCACTCAGCTAGAGGGGGCCAGAGGGACAAGAACAGTTCACTCAGCTAGAGGGGGCCGGAGGGACTGGAGCAGTTCACTCAGCTAGAGGGGGCCAGAGGGACTAGAACAGTTCACTCAGCTAGAGGGGGCCGGAGGGACCAGAATAGTTCACTCAGCTAGAGGGGGCCGGAGGGACCAGAGCAGTTCACTCAGCTAGAGGGGGCCGGAGGGACCAGAAGAGTTCATTCAGCTAGAGGGCGCCGGAGACTCCAGAGCAATTCACTCAGCTAGAGGGGGCCGGAGGGACCGGAACAGTTCACTCAGCTAGAGGGGGCCGGAAGTACTGGAGCAGTTCACTCAGCTAGAGGGGACCGGAGGGACTGGAGCAGTTCACTAAGCTATAGGGGGCCGGAAGGACCATAACAGTTCACTCAGCTAGAGGGGGCCGGAGGGACCCGAACAGTTCACTCAGCTAGAGGGGGCCAGAGGGACCAGAACAGTTCACTCAGCTAGAGGGGGCCAGAGGGACCAGAACAGTTCACTCAGCTAGAGGCGGCCGGAGGGCCCATAACAGTTCACTCAGCTAGAGGTGGCCGGAGGGACCAGAACAGTTCACTCAGCTAGAGGGGGCCAGAGGGACCAGAACAGTTCACTCAGCTAGAGGGGGCCAGAGGGACCAGAACAGTTCACTCAGCTAGAGGGGGCCGGAGGGACTGGAGCAGTTCACTCAGCTAGAGGGGGCCAGAGGGACCAGAACAGTTCACTCAGCTAGAGGGGGCCGGAGGGACTGGAGCAGTTCACTCAGCTAGAGGGGGCCGGAGGGACTGGAGCAGTTCACTCAGCTAGAGGGGGCCGGAGGGACTGGAGCAGTTCACTCAGCTAGAGGGGGCCAGAGGGACCAGAACAGTTCACTCAGCTAGAGGGGGCCAGAGGGACCAGAACAGTTCACTCAGCTAGAGGGGGCCAGAGGGACCAGAACAGTTCACTCAGCTAGAGGGGGCCAGAGGGACCAGAACAGTTCACTCAGCTAGAGGGGGCCGGAGGGACTGGAGCAGTTCACTCAGCTAGAGGGGGCCAGAGGGACTAGAACAGTTCACTCAGCTAGAGGGGGCCGGAGGGACCAGAATAGTTCACTCAGCTAGAGGGGGCCGGAGGGACCAGAGCAGTTCACTCAGCTAGAGGGGGCCGGAGGGACCAGAAGAGTTCATTCAGCTAGAGGGCGCCGGAGACTCCAGAGCAATTCACTCAGCTAGAGGGGGCCAGAGGGACCGGAACAGTTCACTCAGCTAGAGGGGGCCGGAAGTACTGGAGCAGTTCACTCAGCTAGAGGGGACCGGAGGGACTGGAGCAGTTCACTAAGCTATAGGGGGCCGGAAGGACTGGAGCAGTTCACTCAGCTAGAGGGGGCCAGAGGGACCAGAACAGTTCACTCAGCTAGAGGGGGCCGGAGGGACCAGAACAGTTCACTCAGCTAGAGGGGGCCGGAGACTCCAGAGCAATTCACTCAGCTAGAGGGGGCCGGAGGGACCGGAACAGTTCACTCAGCTAGAGGGGGCCAGAGGGACCAGAACAGTTCACTCAGCTAGAGGGGGCCAGAGGGACCAGAACAGTTCACTCAGCTAGAGGGGGCCGGAAGTACTGGAGCAGTTCACTCAGCTAGAGGGGACCGGAGGGACTGGAGCAGTTCACTAAGCTACAGGGGGCCGGAAGGACCATAACAGTTCACTCAGCTAGAGGCGGCCGGAGGGACCATAACAGTTCACTCAGCTAGAGGGGGCCGGAGGGACCCGAACAGTTCACTCAGCTAGAGGGGGCCAGAGGGACCAGAACAGTTCACTCAGCTAGAGGGGGCCAGAGGGACCAGAACAGTTCACTCAGCTAGAGGCGGCCGGAGGGACCAGAACAGTTCACTCAGCTAGAGGCGGCCGGAGGGACCTGAACAGTTCACTCAGCTAGAGGGGGCCAGACCGACCAGAACAGTTCACTCAGCTAGAGGGGGCCAGAGGGACCAGAACAGTTCACTCAGCTAGAGGGGGCCGGAGGGACTGGAGCAGTTCACTCAGCTAGAGGGGGCCAGAGGGACCAGAACAGTTCACTCAGCTAGAGGGGGCCGGAGGGACTGGAGCAGTTCACTCAGCTAGAGGGGGCCGGAGACCCCAGAACAGTTCACTCAGCTAGAGGGGGCCAGAGGGACCAGAACAGTTCACTCAGCTAGAGGGGGCCAGAGGGACCGGAACAGTTCACTCAGCTAGAGGGGGCCGGAGGGACTGGAGCAGTTCACTCAGCTAGAGGGGGCCGGAGGGACTGGAGCAGTTCACTCAGCTAGAGGGGGCCGGAGGGACCATAACAGTTCACTCAGCTAGAGGCGGCCGGAGGGACTGGAGCAGTTCACTCAGCTAGAGGTGGCCGGAGGGACCAGAACAGTTCACTCAGCTAGAGGGAGCCAGAGACCCCAGAACAGTTCACTCAGCTAGAGGGGGCCGGAGGGACCATAACAGTTCACTCAGCTAGAGGCGGCCGGAGGGACCAGAACAGTTCACTCAGCTAGAGGCGTCCGGAGGGACCAGAACAGTTCACTCAGCTAGAGGCGGCCAGAGACCCCAGAACAGTTCACTCAGCTAGAGGGGGCCAGAGAGACCAGAGCAGTTAACTCAGCTAGAGGGGGCCAGAAGGACGTTACCTGGAGATGGTGGCATGGGGAACAAGCTAGTACTTACCTGGAGATGGTGGCATGGGGAACAAGGTAGTAGATACCTGGAGGTGGTGACATGGGGAACAAGGTAGTAGATACCTGGAGGTGGTGACATGGGGAACAAGCTAGTACTTTCCTGGAGATGGTGGCATGGGGAACAAGGTAGTAGATACCTGGAGGTGGTGACATGGGGAACAAGCTAGTACTTACCTGGAGATGGTGGCATGGGGAACAAGCTAGTAGATACCTGGAGGTGGTGACATGGGGAACAAGCTAGTATTTACCTGGAGATGGTGGCATGGGGAACAAGCTAGTACTTACCTGGAGATGGTGGCATGGGGAACAAGGTAGTAGATACCTGGAGGTGGTGACATGGGGAACAAGGTAGTAGATACCTGGAGGTGGTGACATGGGGAACAAGCTAGTACTTACCTGGAGATGGTGGCATGGGGAACAAGGTAGTAGATACCTGGAGGTGGTGACATGGGGAACAAGCTAGTACTTACCTGGAGATGGTGGCATGGGGAACAAGGTAGTATCAAATCAAATCAAATCAAATTTTATTTGTCACATACACATGGTTAGCAGATGTTAATGCGAGTGTAGCGAAATGCTTGTGCTTCTAGTTCCGACAATGCAGTGATAACCAACAAGTAATCTAACTAACCATTCCAAAACTACTGTCTTATACACAGTGTAAGGGGATAAGGAATATGTACATAAGGATATATGAATGAGTGATGGTACAGAGCAGCATACAGTAGATGGTATCGAGTACAGTATATACATATGAGATGAGTATGTAGACAAAGTAAACAAAGTGGCATAGTTAAAGTGGCTAGTGACATAAGAATGCAGTCGATGATCTAGAGTACAGTATATACATATGCATATGGGATGAATAATGTAGGGTAAGTAACATTATATAAGGTAGCATTGTTTAAAGTGGCTAGTGATATATTTACATCATTTCCCATCAATTCCCATGATTAAAGTGGCTGGAGTTGGGTCAGTGTCAATGACAGTGTGTTGGCAGCAGCCACTCAATGTTAGTGGTGGCTGTTTAACAGTCTGATGGCCTTGAGATAGAAGCTGTTTTTCAGTCTCTCGGTCCCAGCTTTGATGCACCTGTACTGACCTCGCCTTCTGGATGATAGCGGGGTGAACAGGCAGTGGTTCGGGTGGTTGATGTCCTTGATGATCTTTATGGCCTTCCTGTAACATCGGGTGGTGTAGGTGTCCTGGAGGGCAGGTAGTTTGCCCCCGGTGATGCGTTGTGCAGACCTCACTACCCTCTGGAGAGCCTTACGGTTGAGGGCGGAGCAGTTGCCGTACCAGGCGGTGATACAGCCCGCCAGGATGCTCTCGATTGTGCATCTGTAGAAGTTTGTGAGTGCTTTTGGTGACAAGCCGAATTTCTTCAGCCTCCTGAGGTTGAAGAGGCGCTGCTGCGCCTTCTTCACGACGCTGTCAGTGTGAGTGGACCAATTAAGTTTGTCTGTGATGTGTATGCCGAGGAACTTAAAACTTGCTACCCTCTCCACTACTGATCCATCGATGTGGATAGGGGGTGTTCCTCTGCTGTTTCCTGAAGTCCACAATCATCTCCTTAGTTTTGTTGACGTTGAGTGTGAGGTTATTTTCCTGACACCACACTCCGAGGGCCCTCACCTCCTCCCTGTAGGCCGTCTCGTCGTTGTTGGTAATCAAGCCTACCACTGTTGTGTCGTCCGCAAACTTGATGATTGAGTTGGAGCGTGCATGGCCACGCAGTCGTGGGTGAACAGGGAGTACAGGAGAGGGCTCAGAACGCACCCTTGTGGGGCCCCCCGTGTTGAGGATCAGCGGGGAGGAGATGTTGTTGCCTACCCTCACCACCTGGGGGCGGCCCGTCAGGAAGTCCAGTACCCAGTTGCACAGGGCGGGGTCGAGACCCAGGGTCTCGAGCTTGATGACGAGCTTGGAGGGTACTATGGTGTTGAATGCCGAGCTGTAGTCGATGAACAGCATTCTCACATAGGTATTCCTCTTGTCCAGGTGGGTTAGGGCAGTGTGCAGTGTGGTTGAGATTGCATCGTCTGTGGACCTATTTGGGCGGTAAGCAAATTGGAGTGGGTCTAGGGTGTCAGGTAGGGTGGAGGTGATATGGTCCTTGACTAGTCTCTCAAAGCACTTCATGATGACGGAAGTGAGTGCTACGGGTTAGTCGTTTAGCTCAGTTACCTTAGCTTTCTTGGGAACAGGAACAATGGTGGCCCTCTTGAAGCATGTGGGAACAGCAGACTGGTATAGGGATTGATTGAATATGTCCGTAAACACACCGGCCAGCTGGTCTGCGCATGCTCTGAGGGCGCGGCTGGGGATGCCGTCTGGGCCTGCAGCCTTGCGAGGGTTAACACGTTTAAATGTCTTACTCACCTCGGCTGCAGTGAAGGAGAGACCGCATGTTTTCGTTGCAGGCCAGTGTCAGTGGCACTGTATTGTCCTCAAAGCGGGCAAAAAAGTTATTTAGTCTGCCTGGGAGCAAGACATCCTGGTCCGTGACTGGGCTGGGTTTCTTCTTGTAGTCCGTGATTGACTGTAGACCCTGCCACATGCCTCTTGTGTCTGAGCCATTGAATTGAGATTCCACTTTGTCTCTGTACTGACGCTTAGCTTGTTTAATAGCCTTGCGGAGGGAATAGCTGCATTGTTTATATTCGGACATATTACCAGACACCTTGCCCTGATTAAAAGCAGTGGTTCGCGCTTTCAGTTTCACGCGAATGCTGCCATCAATCCACGGTTTCTGGTTTGGGAATGTTTTTATCGTTGCTATGGGAACGACATCTTCGACGCACGTTATAATGAACTCGCATACTGAATCAGCGTATTCGTCAATATTTCCATCTGACGCAATACGAAACATGTCCCAGTCCACGTGATGGAAGCAGTCTTGGAGTGTGGAGTCAGCTTGGTCTGACCAGCGTTGGACAGACCTCAGCGTGGGAGCCTCTTGTTTTAGTTTCTGCCTGTAGGCAGGGATCAGCAAAATGGAGTCGTGGTCAGCTTTTCCGAAAGGGGGGCGGGGCAGGGCCTTATATGCGTCGCGGAAGTTAGAGTAACAATGATCCAAGGTTTTACCACCCCTGGTTGCGCAATCGATATGCTGGTAAAATTTAGGGAGTCTTGTTTTCAGATTAGCTTTGTTAAAATCCCCAGCTACAATGAATGCAGCCTCCGGATAAATGGTTTCCAGTTTGCAAAGAGTTAAATAAAGTTTGTTCAGAGCCATCGATGTGTCTGCTTGGGGGGGGATATATACGGCTGTGATTATAATCGAGGAGAATTCTCTTGGAAGATAATGCGGTCTACATTTGATTGTGAGGAATTCTAAATCAGGTGAACAGAAGGATTTGAGTTCCTGTATGTTTCCTTCATCACACCATGTCTCGTTAGTCATGAGGCATACGCCCCGCCACTCTTCTTACCAGAAAGATGTTTGTTTCTGTCGGCGCGATGCGTGGAGAAACCCGTTGGCTGCACCGCATCGGATAGCGTCTTCCCAGTAAGCCATGTTTCTGTGAAGCAGAGAACGTTGCAGTCTCTGATGTCCCTCTGGAATGCTACCCTTGCTCGGATTTCGTCAACCTTGTTGTCAAGAGACTGGACATTGGCAAGAAGAATGCTGGGGAGTGGTGCGCGATGTGCCCTTTTTCGGAGTCTGACCAGAACACCGCCTCGTTTCCCTCTTTTTCGGAGTCGTTTCCTTGGGTCGCTGCATGCGATCCATTCCGTTGTCCTGTTTGTAAGGCAGAACACCGGATCCGCGTCGCGGAAAACATATTCTTGGTCGTACTGATGGTGAGTTAGCGCTGATCTTATATTCAGTAGTTCTTCTCGACTGTATGTAATGAAACCTAATATGACCTGGGGTACTAATGTAAGAAATAACACGTAAAAAAACAAAAAACTGCATAGTTTCCTAGGAACGCGAAGCGAGGCGGCCATCTCAGTCGGCGCCGGAAGTTGGAACCTGGAGGTGGTGACATGGGGAACAAGCTAGTACTTACCTGGAGATGGTGGCATGGGGAACAAGGTAGTAGATACCTGGAGGTGGTGACATGGGGAACAAGCTAGTACTTACCTGGAGATGGTGGCATGGGGAACAAGGTAGTACTTACCTGGAGATGGTGGCATGGGGAACAAGGTAGTAGATACCTGGAGGTGGTGACATGGGGAACAAGCTAGTACTTACCTGGAGGTGGAGGCATGGGGAGCAAGCTTGTACTTACCTGGAGGTGGTGACATGGGGAACAAGCTAGTACTTACCTGGATATGGTGACATGGGGAACAAGCTACCTGGAGGTGGTGACATGGGGAACAAGCTAGTACTTACCTGGAGATGGTGGCATGGGGAACAAGGTAGTAGATACCTGGAGGTGGTGACATGGGGAACAAGCTAGTACTTACCTGGAGGTGGAGGCATGGGGAGCAAGCTAGTACTTACCTGGAGATGGTGGCATTGGGAACAAGCTAGTACTTACCTGGAGATGGTGGCATGGGGAACAAGGTAGTAGATACCTGGAGGTGGAGGCATGGGGAACAAGCTAGTACTTACCTGGAGGTGGAGGCATGGGGAGCAAGCTAGTACTTACCTGGAGATGGTGGCATTGGGAACAAGCTAGTACTTACCTGGAGATGGTGGCATGGGGAACAAGGTAGTAGATACCTGGAGGTGGAGGCATGAGGAACAAGCTAGTACTTACCTGGAGATGGTGACATGGGGAACAAGCTAGTAGATACCTGGAGGTGGAGGCATGGGGAACAAGCTAGACTTACCTGGAGGTGGTGGCATGAGGAACAAGCTAGTACTTACCTGGAGGTGGTGGCATGGGGAACAAGCTAGTACTTACCTGGAGGTGGAGGCATGGGGAACAAGCTAGTACTTACCTGGAGGTGGTGGCATGGGGAACAAGCTAATACTTACCTGGAGGTGGAGGCATGAGGAACAAGCTAGTTGATACCTGGAGATGGTGACATGGGGAACAAGCTAGTAGATACCTGGAGGTGGAGGCATGGGGAACAAGCTAGTACTTACCTGGAGGTGGAGGCATGAGGAACAAGCTAGTACTTGCCTGGAGATGGTGGCATTGGGCACAAGCTAGTTGATAACTGGAGGTGGAGGCATTGGGAACAAGCTAGTTGATACCTGGAGATGGTGTCATGGGGAACAAGTTAATTGATACCTGGAGGTGGTGGCATTGGGAACAAGCTAGTTGATACCTGGAGGTGGTGGCATGGGAACCCATGGGGTGGTTGGTGTTACTGTCCAGGGGGGCTCTGCTGTTCCTGCATTGGTGGCTCAGTGTAGAATGGATAGGGAGGAGAGAGACCCCCCATGGAGCCAGTGGGAGACCCCGTAAGGAGGACAGGTGGTGTGCCGTTGGGTCCACTCTGCTGCATGTTGTCATTGGGACCCCCTCCACTGAACTCCTCACCTTGAAACTGTCCCCTGGACTGAGAATTGAAGTTGGACCCACTGCAATGCAAAAAATATGCATTATTAATTCCGGTGATTTAAAAAAAAATACATTTAAATGGGATAATGTAGAATGTAGCCAAAAATACAGTATACAGTGAGAGAAAAAGGTATTTGATCCCCTGCTGATTTTGTACGTTTGCCCACTGACAAAGAAATGATCAGTCCGAATAACAGAATAACAACAAAACAATCCAGAAAAACGTATGTCAAAAATGTTATAAATTGATTTGCATTTTAATGAGGGAAATAAGTATTTGACCCCCTCTCAATCAGAAAGATTTCTGGCTCCCAGGTGTCTTTTATGCAGGTAACGAGCTGAGATTAGGAGCACACTCTTAAAGGGAGTGCTCCTAATCTCAGTTTGTTACCTGTATAAAAGACACCTGTCCACAGAAGCAATCAATCAATCAGATTCCAAACTCTCCACCATGACCAAGACCAAAGAGCTCTCCAAGAATTTTCATCATAGCAACACTTAACAACACTATCAGCAAGGCAGGTCCTACAGGACCTACAGGACCTAGTCTTGTCGCACCTTTACTACTTTTCTGTCTTGTGGTTAGGTGTAACAAAAAAGGAAAATTGCAATTGGCTCAGAACAGGGCAGCATGGCTGTCCCTTGGATGTACACAGAGAGATAATATTAATTTTAGCATGTCAATCTCTCTTGGCTGAAAGTGGAGGAGGGATTGACTTCATCACTAATTTTATTTATGAGAGGTACATGTTGAGGGACTGTGAAGAGACCTCTTTGTGGCATGTCTTGTGGGGTATGCATGGATGTCCGAGCTGTGTTTCTAAACTATTGTCACACAGCTCGGACACCGATGCATACCCCACAAGACATGCCACAAAGAGGTCTCTTCACAGTCCCCAAGTCCAGAACAGACTATGGGAGCCACACAGTACTACATAGAGCCATGACTACATGGAACTCTATTCCACATCAAGTAACTGATGCAAGCAGTAAAATTAGATTTAAAAACAAATAAAAAAAACACCTCATGGAACAGCGGGGACTGTGAAGCAGCACAAACATTGGCACAGACACACACACAGTAACATACACACTCTACATACACATAGATTTAGTACTGTAGATATGTGGTAGTGGTGGAGTAGGGGCCTGAGGGCACACAGCGTGTTGTGAAATCTGTCAATCTATTGTGATGTTTTAAAAATTGTATAAACTGCATTCATTTTGATGGACCCCAGGAAGAGTAGCTGCTGCTTTTGAATTTATGTTGAATTAAGTATGTAACACCAAAAAATGTGGAATAAGTCAAGGGGTATGAATACTTTCTGAAGGTACTGCACATGCCTATAAATAGTTGTAATATAATATATGTAAATGATTATGAACTTTTAATCTCTGCCTGGGCGGTCCCTGCCTGGCCGGTTCCCCTCTCTCCACTGGGATTCTCTGCCTCTAACCCTATTACAGGGTCTGAGTCACTGGCTTACTGGTGCTCTTTCATGCCGTCCCTAGGAGGGGTGCGTCACTTGAGTGGGTTGAGTCACTGATGTGATCTTCCTGTCTGGGTTGGCACCCCCCCTTGGGTTGTGCCGTGGCGGAGATCTTTGTGGGCTGTACTCTGCCTTCTCTCAGGATGGTAAGTTGGTGGTTGAAGATATCCCTCTAGTGGTGTGGGGGCTGTGCTTTGGCAAAGTGGATGGAGTTATATCCTTCCTGTTTGGCCCTGTCCGGGGGTATCATCGGATGGGGCCACAGTGTTCCCTGACCCCTTCTGTCTCAGCCTCCAGTATTTATGCTGCAGTAGTTTATGTGTCGGGGTTAGTTTGTTATATCTGGAGTACTTCTCCTGTCTTATCTGGTGTCCTGTGTGAATTTAAGTATTCTCTCTCTAATTCTCTCTTTCTCTCTTTCTTTCTCTCTCTCGGAGGACCTGAGCCCTAGGACCATGCCTCAGGACTACCTGGCATGATGACTCCTTCCTGTCCACCTGGCCGTGCTACTGCACCAGTTTCAACTGTTCTGCCTGCGGCTGTGGAACCCTGACATGTTCATCGGACGTGCTACCTGTCCCAGACCTGCTGTTTTCAACTCTCTAGAGACAGCAGGAGTGGTAGAGATACTCTTAATGATCGGCTATGAAAAGCCAACTGACATTTACTCCTGAGGTGCTGACTTGCTGCACTCTCGACAACTACTGTGATTATTATTATTTGACCATGCTGGATATTTATGAACATTTGAACCTCTTGGCCATGTTCTGTTATAATCTCCCCCCGGCACAGCCAGAAGAGGACTGGCCACCCCTCATAGCCTGGTTCTTCTCTAGGTTTCTTCCTAGGTTTTGGCCTTTCTAGGGAGTTTTTCCTAGCCACCGTGCTTCTACACCTGCATTGCTTGCTGTTTGGGGTTTTAGGCTGGGTTTCTGTACAGCACTTTGAGATATCAGCTGATGTACGAAGGGCTATATAAATACATTTGATTTGATTTTGATTTGATTTGAATGCTCATACATGTTTTGTATTATAAATGTTCTAAATGCTTATGAATTGTAATGTGTATAAATGTTAGAAGATAATATTTACCTGAGAAATATTTACCTGAGCTGACTGGCCATTGTAGTCATCACGGTGTGGCCTATTTTGGTTCTTCTTGTCCTTGGGCCTGTCTCTCTCTGGTCTCTTCGGTCTCTCCAGGGAGGAGTCATAGCTGTCAGAACTGGAGCTACTGGAAGGGGAGTGGTGCTGGGAAAGAGAGAGGATATTTAATATGGTATTCTGGCTTGGGACTGCACGATTCATGCACATTTTGAGTCTCCCATTAGTAAACAACAATTGGAGTTGTAAGTGCATAGTCTCAACTGAAACAGGTGCATATCTCAACTGAAACATGTGCATATCTCAACTGAAACAGGTGCATATCTCAACTGAAACAGGTCTGTAGAGAATAACCAATGAAGAAGAAAATATAACGTCTAAGATAAATCGATATGTAGACTTAAAGGTCAATGAAATCAAATTCAATTCAATTCAATTTAATTTAATTGAGAGAGGTGAGAGGGGCTGGTGGGAGAAGGCGGTGCGTCAATGTAGGTATATTCGCGCACTAGAATGGTTGTTCTAGGTACCACCAGCGGGTGTCGCTTCAACCAAACTCAAAAGTGAACTTGACCATAAACAGATTCGAGTAGTTTCATGCAGCTTCTAGACTAAATATTATACTGTTCAACCAAACCAATTTGCTAGGTGTCTGGGGTATAACAAAACAATAATTTAGCTGAATGCATTATTAGGCTATGAATGCGTTATTGCGCAGTAATATGTTTGTTTGGCGTATACCTGCTCCACTCCCTTGATGTTTTCCTAGGAATTAATGTAACGAGACAAAGGCATTACAGCATATATTAATAATGGGGAGTTGGCCTAATGAAAATAATTCCATTCTAAGGCTAAATGGCAAAGCACCGCCTTTACGGCAAATAAAGTTTACAAACTCACTAATCAACTTCTGCAATGACTTGCTGTAAATTGATCGCTGTCACTGTATAATAATAGCTCCCCAGTCATAAGAACTCCCATAGCAATAGTTTTGTTCCACCCCATGAACTCAAAGATAGTTGCCTGCTCTATTCTGCCGTCTGAGTCTGGGGATCGCGTCACAGCCTATGAGAAGGACAGAACATTGGAGAGAGAGAGAGTGACGCAAATGTGTTGTCGAGCGGTGTGAGGGATTATTCCTACATTATCCATTTAATCGCTTTTCAAAGTCTAGGAGTCGTCAATTAGGGTTAGGTAGTAGATTTAGGTTCACTATCATCATAGCCCATCTAAAAGCGCACGGCACCACATCCCAACGGTCGCTCTGCACCACAACGCGCTTCTGATGAGCAGGGTCTTCCATTCCATCCTGAGTCCACCAACTGCCAGTTCAGTTGAGCAAACTCTGCAGAGGAGCGTCGGAAATCGGAGTGGATTTCGTTGGTTTTCTATTATTTAAACACCTGACTAAATTCCACTATTTGGAGAAAAACTCGGACATCATCCAACATCAATTCAGTTGGATTTAAAGTTATGGCACTATCAGTGCTGCGCAGCAGTTTGCTTTTGCTATGTGTGACAACTATCCATACTTGCCATGGTGGCGGACAGGTTAGTAGCCTACTTAACACATTATCATCTGTGGACAAGTGCATGGGAACATTAGGCTACATGCTTATAACATGTTTAGGGATTAATAATGTTGAAGAATATTTTGGTGGAAAAGTGTTGCACAAATTATACTGAACTAAATTAAAACGCAAAATGCAACAATTTCAAAGAGTTTACTGAGTTACAGTTCATAGAAGGAAATCAGTCAATTTAAATAAATACATGAAACCCTAATCTATGGATTTCACATGACTGGGCAGGGGTGCAGCCATGGGTGTGCTTGGGGGGGCATAGGCCCACCCCTTGGGAGCCAGGTCCAGACAATCAGAATACATTTTTCCCCACAAAAAATAAAAACACATTTTATTTGTCACATGCTCTGAATACAACAAGTGTAGACCTTACAGTGAAATGCTTACGTACAAGCCCTTAACCAACAATGCAGTTCAAGAAATAGAGTTAAGGAACTATTTACGTAATAAACTAAAGTAAAAAATCAAATACAAAGTAACACAATAAAATAACAATAACGAGGCTATATACAAGGGGTACTGGTGCTGAGTCAATGTACGGAGGTACAGTGACTATGCATAGATAAAAAGGCTTTATTACAGACAAATACTGCTCAGCACTGAACGATGCCTGACAGGCAGTCCTGTTTCCCAGGCGGTGCAACTCCCAAGACCACAGCCAATCACATGCAAGCAACAACGCAGCTAACTTGGTTAGTCTTGTGAGCGAACTAGCTAGCTAGTGAATTAGGCTCCCTGCAATGAGCCTTACCTATGAAACAGCCTACAAGGCAGCATCCTGACATTATCTCGACAACACAACTTTTGATTATGTCGTGATCAAGAGAGAAAAATAATTTGTGGTTCTTAACACAACAAGGGTCTTTTTTATTTGTATTCATATGTGCTCTCTGGACTTCCATACTCATCACAACTCTTTATGTTAGGGTCAGAAAAGTAGGCTATATTAACACACCTAGGCCTGTATAAATATGTGTTGCAAGTGTTTTGTTAACTGTGAACTTAGTTCTTCATGTTCTGCCTCAGACAAAACAACCCATAACTTGGGATTGCTATCCATGTGTAACCGATTTGAAATGGCTAGCTAGTTAGCGGTGGTGCGCGCTTATAGTGTTTCAATCGGTGGCGTCACTCACTCTGAGACCTTGAAGTAGTTGTTCCCCTTGCGCTGCAAGGGCTGCGGCTTTTGTGACTTGAGGGGTAACGATGCTTCGAGGGTGACTGTTGTCGATGGTTTGAGCCCAGGTAGGGGTGAGGAGAGGGACGGAAGCTAAACTGTTACACATGTTCTGTTTCCAGGTTCAGCCATGATTTGAGCATGTCGCCTACTATTATTATCAATGTCCTCATCAGAAATGAGGAAGGACTGTGCTTACAGGATGACATAAATGTCCCATTGAGTGTGGTAAATTACCCATTGAAAGTTTATAAGAGGGAAGCCATGAGCACTGACTCTTGGATTCATTTTGGTGTCTTTGGCCAGGAGTCTAAAACAATCCATTTGGATATGAGTCAAGTGAGTGTCATTTCAAGTATGTAAGGTATGCCTTCACCTGACATTATGCTTTTCTACAGACTTGTTATTATTATTGAAAAGGATTAGCAAACTGCCATTTCACTGTTCTCTGAGCCTTTGGAATGGGCTTATCTGTCAGTAAGTAGCCTGCTCTCAAATAGCTCACTGTTCATAGGCTCATTGCATCCAGGCTATGTGCTGAAACGGAATACAAAGCTGGTCCATTCAATCATTGTTATCCAAGGAGTCTGTGGCTGTGTCCCAAATGGCACCCAATTACCTATATAGTGCATAACTTTGTATGGATTCTGGTCAAAAGTAGCTCACTATATAGGGATAGGGTGTAATTTGGGAAGCAACCGGTGTTTCTCTTGCCATACAAAATATACAGAGGGCCAAGGTTCTGGACAGAGGTCTGACTGATAGACATCTGCCAAACAGCTTTGGTCCAGCTGCTGTATGGTCTGCCACTGGAGAAGAAGAAAAAAGTGGAGAAGGGATGAGAGAGGAGAGAGAGAGAGGCATGGCATCTACTAACATGTTCCTTCAGGTGAGTACCAGGGCTGGAGGGCTAGCGGAGACAGCGGAGGCTAGAAGGGTTAACATGGGTTACTGACCGTATGGGATGAATCCAGGGTGTGACTTCTGAATCTTAATAAAAAATATAATGACTTCTGAATCTTAATAAAAAATATAATGACTTCTGAATCTTAATAAAACATAACATGACTTCTGAATCTTAATAAAACATAACATGACTTCTGAATCTTAATAAAAAATATAATGGCTTCTGAATCTTAATAAACAATATCATGACTTCTGCATCTTCCATAACCTGATGGCATGCCACAGTATAACAATAAAACAGTAATTATTACGTTCATGTTTTTACATTAGTCTTGTTGGGAGTTCAGAACCTTGCAGCTGTGGATTTGCTTTTAACTCTGAATTCATAACCAGGTGGCCACATCATATAATAATAACAATACAATGATATTCAGAACATGTCACTGGCCTTGTTGGAAACGCAGACACCTGTGCAGCTGTGGAATTGGATTGTGATTTGTTTTGGTAACGGTTGATGAAAATGCTAGGGAACACTGGAGGAATGTCAACATTTGTAACTACAGCCACCACAGAACCCACCCACCACCAGACATTCTAAAGTTCAATTTGGAGTGTGTCCCAAATGGCAACCTATTCCCTATATAGTGCGCTACTTTAGACCAAGGCCCATAGTGCTCTGGTCAAAATTAGTGCTCTGGTCAAAATCCATTACATAGGGAATAGGGTGCCACTTGGGATGGAGACTTGGCGTTGATCGGGTGATGTCATTAAGTACCACAGCTGTCCTTTGCTTGTTAAATCATACCTGCCTCTACTCACATTTTATGATGATTACATGTACTGTGGATTTTATTGGAAGTTGTTATTTATTGATGTTTTCTCATTTTAATTATGTAGTAATACTGTCATATTGCAAATCATGGTTTATTTATATGCTTCCCATTAAATGGATATTAAACATGGCTGACTGTTATTTGACCAGTTATGTGTGACTTAGAAATAAGTTGTGGCTAGGTAAACTGAAAGCCAACATTCCCTAGTTTCTCATTTCCTGGTTACCGGTATGTACTACTGGTAAGTGCTTCTTGATTTACATATACACTTGAAGTTGGAAGTTTACGTACACTTAGGTTGGAGTCATTGAAACTCATTTTTCAACCACTCCACAAATTTCTTGTTAACAAACTATAGTTTTTGCATGTCGTTTAGGACATCTACTTTGTATATGTCACAAGTCATTTTTCCAACAATTGTTTACAGACAGATTATTTCAGTTATAATTCACTGTATCACAATTCTCGTGGGTCAGAATTTTACATACACTAAGTTGACTGTGCCTGTAAACAGCTTGGAAAGTTCCAGAAATGGCTTTAGAAGTTTCTGATGGGCTAATTGACATAATTTGAGTCAATTGGAGGTGCACCTGTGGATGTATTTCAAGGCCTACCTTCAAACTCAGAGACTCTTTGCTTGACATCATGGGAAAATCAAAAGAAATCAGCCAAGACCTCAGAAAAAAATTGTAGGCCTCCACAAGTCAGGTTCATCCTTGGGAGCAATTTCGAAATGCCTGAAGGTACCATGTTCATCTGTACAAACAATAGTACGGAGGTATAAACGCCAACGGACCACACAGTCGTCATACTGCTCAGGAAGGAGATGCATTCTGTCTCCTAGAAATGAACATAATTTGGTGCGAAAAGAGCAAATCAATCCCAGAACAACAGCAAAGGATCTTGTGAAGATGCTGGAGGAAACGGGTACAAATGTATCTATATCCACAGTAAAACGAGTCCTATATCGACATAACCTGAAAGGCCACTCAGCAAGGAAGAAGGCACTTCTCCAAAACCACCATAAAAAAGCCAGACTATGGTTTGCAACAGCACATGGGGGCAAAGATCGTACTTTTTGGAGAAATGTCCTCTGGTCTGATGAAACAAAATTAGAACTGTTTTGCCATAATGACCATCGTTATGCTTGGAAGAAAAGGGGGAGGCTTGCAAGCCGAAGAACACCATCCCAACCTTGAAGCACGGGGGTGGCAGCATCATGTTGCGGGGGTGCTTTGCTGCAGGAGGGACTGGTGCACTTCACAAAATAGATTGCATCATGAGGGGGGAAATTATGTGGATATATTGAAGCAACATCTCAAGACATCAGTCAGGAAGTTCAAGCTTGGTCACAAATGGGTCTTCCAAATGGACAATGACCCCAAGCATACTTCCAAAGTTGTGGCAAAACAGCTTAAGGACAACAAAGTCAAGGTATTGAAGTGGCCATCACAAAGCCTTGACCTCATTTCTATGTAAAAATTGTGGGCAGAACTGAAAAGTGTGTGCGGGCAAGGAGGCCTGCAAACCTGACTCAGTTGCACCAGTTCTGTCAGGAGGAATGGGCCAAAATTCACCCAACTTATTGTGGGAAACTTGTGGAAGGCTACCCGAAACGTTTGACCCAAGTAAACCATTTAAAGGCAATGCTACCAAATACTAATTAAGTGTATGTAAACTGCTGACCCACTGGGAATGTGATGAAAGAAATAAAAGCTGAAATAAATCATTCTCTCTACTATTATTCTGACATTTCACATTCTTTAAATAAAGTGGTGATCCTAACTGACCTAAGACAAGGAATTTTTACTAGGATTACATTTCAGGAATTGTGAAAAACTGAGGTTAAATGTATTTGGCTAAGGTGTATGTAAACGTACGACTTCAACTGTAAATGGTATGTTGTTTTCATGTTTGACCAGTAATATATTTCTTTATTTTACAGAACTGCATGGACAGTTTCTGTTCTTTTCTGTTCTGCTATATTAACATATGTACTGTACGTCTCTGTCTCCAGAACTGCATGGACAAACACCAGTTGGTTGGTGTTCTCCGTCAGATGGAGAAGTTTCTGAAGGGACAGGAGATGAGGTTCACAGAGGGACTACGCATCATGAAGTCCAAACTGGCAACCCTACAGAACTCTGTGTCCAAGCTACCGCAGGCCGATCAGTCGGCTGGTGAGTAGACAGAGAGAATGACCATTCTCCACCACTCTGCCGCACCTGACATGAAGGTCTTCTATAGCCATGTAGAGACCTGGGACCAGTCTAGGTGTTCTTGTCACTGTCTTAATCAATAGAGGAGAAAACTGGAGCTAAACTAATATTGAAACCCGAAATCTACTTCGATTGACCTTCAATTTTCTTCACTTTTTGTCTCTTTTGAAGCACCTGGTTAGAGAGAAAGGCCACCTAGTCTGCTCCTGGCCTGGTCCACTTCCATTGTCTTCAAGAGTGTCTGAATGTTCTCCTCTCTACTGTGGAGACATAACATTCTAACCAGAGGGGAAGGGGAGGAGTGTTAGAGCCTAGACAGTAGTGTATGGTCTACAATCATTGGGTTTTTGGGAAATTATGGTATTGTGTACTACACGATAATGTGCATTTATACAATCCAAATCTCCCCCTTCCTGGTGTTGTGATAAATAAATCAACAAGACTCTTTTCTTTGTATATACGCCCGACTAGCACGCCCGACTAGCATCACCACCCTGGATAGCCCACCCAATTTGACCTACCTCATCCCCATACTGTTTATATTTATTTACTTTTCTGCTCTTTTGCACACCAATATCTCTACCTGTACATGTCCATCTGATCATTTATCACTCCAGTGTTAATCTGCAAAATTGTAATTATTCGCCTACCTCCTCATGCCTTTTGCACACAATGTATATAGACTCTCTTTTTTTCTACTGTGTTATTGACTTGTTAATTGTTTACTCCATGTGTAACTCTGTGTTGTCTGTTGTTCACACTGCTATGCTTTATCTTGGCCAGGTTGCAGTTGCAAATAAGAACTTGTTCTCAACTAGCCTACCTGGTTAAATAAAGGTGAAATAAAATAAAATAAAATAAAAAAGGAGACACATTTTAAAGTTCAAGTTTACCACTGAAACCCAAGCTTCTACATACCACTAAAGGGCATGTGAACTCTCTTTGACCTGCTTTTGGCCCTTTAGCACATGAACCTCAGGAAGTGCATTGGTTCATTGTTCTATTTAAGTATATACTATGCTGTTCTATTCTGTTTTATTTAAGTATATACTATGCTGTTCTATTTAAGTATATACTATCCTGTTCTATTCTGTTTTATTTAAGTATATACTATCCTGTTCTATTTAAGTATATACTATGCTGTTCTATTCTGTTTTATTTAAGTATATACTATCCTGTTCTATTTAAGTATATACTATCCTGTTCTATTCTGTTTTATTTAAGTATATACTATCCTGTTCTATTTAAGTATATACTATGCTGTTCTATTCTGTTTTATTTAAGTATATACTATCCTGTTCTATTTAAGTATATACTATGCTGTTCTATCCTGTTCTATTTAAGTATATACTATCCTGTTCTATTTAAGTATATACTATGCTGTTCTATTCTGTTTTATTTAAGTATATACTATCCTGTTCTATTTAAGTATATACTATGCTGTTCTATTCTGTTTTATTTAAGTATATACTATCCTGTTCTATTTAAGTATATACTATGCTGTTCTATTCTGTTTTATTTAAGTATATACTATCCTGTTCTATTTAAGTATATACTATGCTGTTCTATACTGTTCTATTTAAGTATATACTATGCTGTTCTATCCTGTTCTATTTAAGTATATACTATGCTGTTCTATTCTGTTTTATTTAAGTATATACTATTCTGTTATATTTAAGTATATACTATGCTGTTATATTCTGTTCTATTTAAGTATATACTATGCTGTTCTATCCTGTTCTATTTAAGTATATACTATCCTGTTCTATTTAAGTATATACTATGCTGTTCTATTCTGTTTTATTTAAGTATATACTATGCTGTTCTATTCTGTTCTATTTAAGTATATACTATGCTATTCTGTTATATTTAAGTATATACTATACTGTTCTATTCTGTTATATTTATGTATATACTATGCTGTTCTATTCTGTTCTATTGTGAAAACTGGTGAAATTAGTTATTCATCAGCGCTAGACTGAGGAGACTGTCTGTCTGTATGTTTCTCTCGCTTAATAAAATGTAAATTTTTATTGGCATGGGAATATATGTTTACATTGTCAAAGCAAGTGAAATAGATAATAAACAAAAGTGAAAAACTATTATTTTAACATTTACTGTTATTTTTTTTATTGTTTATTTCACTTTCTCTCACTCTCTTCCTCTCTTGAAATTACTTTACTTTAAGCTCATAGGCTGTACTGTACTAGTCAAACATCTTTATCTTAATAACTTATCAAATTGTATTTGTCACATGTGCCGATAACAACAGGTTTAGACCTTACAGTGAAATGCTTACTTACAAGACCTTAACCAACAATGCTTTAAGAAGTTAAGAAAAACAAATAAAAATAACTATTTGGTTAAAAAAGGAAAAAAGTAACAACTAATTAAACAGCAGCAGTAAAATAACAATAGTGATGCTGTATACAGGGGGTACCGGTACAGAGTCAATGTGGAGACTATATACAGGGGGTACCGGTACAGAGTCAATGTGGAGACTATATACAGGGGGTACCGGTACAGAGTCAATGTGGAGGCTATATACAGGGGTACCGGTTGCAGAGTCAATGTGGAGACTATATACAGGGGGGACCGGTACAGAGTCAATGTGGAGGCTATATACAGGGGGTACCGGTACAGAGTCAATGTGGAGGCTATATACAGGGGGTACCGGTACAGAGTCAATGTGGAGACTATATACAGGGGGGACCGGTACAGAGTCAATGTGGAGACTATATACAGGGGGTACCGGTACAGAGTCAATGTGGAGGTTATATACAGGGGGTACCGGTACAGAGTCAATGTGGGGACTGTATACAGGGGGACCAGTACAGAGTCAATGTGGAGACTATATACTGGGGGGACCGTACCAATGGAGACTACAGAGTCAATGTGGAGACTATATACAGGGGAGTACCGGTACAGAGTCAATGTGGAGACTATATACAGGGGGAGACTATATACAGGGACTGGTATATACAGGGGGACCTGGAGTCAATGTGGAGGCTGTATACAGGGGTACTGGTACAGAGTCAATGTGGAGACTATATACAGGGGGTACCGGTACAGAGTCAGTGTGGAGACTATATACAGGGGGTACCGGTACAGAGTCAATGTGGAGACTATATACAGGGGGTACCGGTACAGAGTCAGTGTGGAGACTATATACAGGGGGGACCGGTACAGAGTCAATGTGGAGACTATATACAGGGGGTACCGGTACAGAGTCAATGTGGAGACTATATACAGGGGGTACTGGTACAGAGTCAATGTGGAGACTATATACAGGGGGTACCAGTACAGAGTCAATGTGGAGGCTATATACAGGGGGTACCAGTACAGAGTCAATGTGGAGGCTATATACAGGGGGTACCGGTACAGAGTCAATGTGGAGGCTGTATACAGGGGGTACCAGTACAGAGTCAATGTGGAGACTGTATACAGGGGGTACCAGTACAGAGTCAATGTGGAGGCTGTATACAGGGTGTACCGGTACAGAGTCAATGTGGAGACTATATACAGGGGGTACCAGTACAGAGTCAATGTGGAGGCTGTATACAGGGGTACCAGTACAGAGTCAATGTGGAGGCTGTATACAGGGGTACTGGTACAGAGTCAATGTGGAGACTATATACAGGGGGTACCAGTACAGAGTCAATGTGGAGACTGTATACAGGGGGTACTGGTACAGAGTCAATGTGGAGGCTGTATACAGGGGGTACTGGTACAGAGTCAATGTGGAGGCTGTATACAGGGTACTGGTACAGAGTCAATGTGGAGACTATATACAGGGGGTACCCAAGTACAGAGTCAATGTGGAGACTATATACAGGGGGTACCGGTACAGAGTCAATGTGGAGGCTATATACAGGGGTACTGGTACAGAGTCAATGTGGAGGCTATATACAGGGGGTACCGGTACAGAGTCAATGTGGAGGCTATATACAGGGGGTACCGGTACAGAGTCAATGTGGAGGCTATATACAGGGGTACCGGTACAGAGTCAATGTGGAGGCTGTATACAGGGGGACCGGTACAGAGTCAATGTGGAGGCTATATACAGGGGGGACCGGTACAGAGTCAATGTGGAGGCTATATACAGGGGTACTGGTACAGAGTCAATGTGGAGACTATATACAGGGGGTACCGGTACAGAGTCAATGTGGAGACTATATACAGGGGTACCGGTACAGAGTCAATGTGGAGGTTATATACAGGGGGACCGGTACAGAGTCAATGTGGAGACTGTATACAGGGGGGACCAGTACAGAGTCAATGTGGAGACTATATACTGGGGGACCGGTACAGAGTCAATGTGGAGACTATATACAGGGGGTACCGGTACAGAGTCAATGTGGAGACTATATACAGGGGGTACCGGTACAGAGTCAATGTGGAGGCTATATACAGGGGGACCGGTACAGAGTCAATGTGGAGGCTATATACAGGGGGACTGGTACAGAGTCAATGTGGAGACTATATACAGGGGGACCGGTACAGAGTCAATGTGGAGACTATATACAGGGGGGACCGGTACAGAGTCAATGTGGAGACTATATACAGGGGTACTGGTACAGAGTCAATGTGGAGGCTATATACAGGGGGAACGGTACAGAGTCAATGTGGAGGCTTTATACAGGGGGAACGGTACAGAGTCAATGTGGAGGCTATATACAGGGGGAACGGTACAGAGTCAATGTGGAGGCTATATACAGGGGGTACCGGTACAGAGTCAATGTGGAGACTATATACAGGGGGTACCGGTACAGAGTCAATGTGGAGGCTATATACAGGGGGAACGGTACAGAGTCAATGTGGAGGTTATATACAGGGGGTACCGGTACAGAGTCAATGTGGAGACTTTATACAGGGGGTACCGGTACAGAGTCAATGTGGAGACTATATACTGGGGGACCGTACAGAGTCAATGTGGAGACTATATACAGGGGTACCGGTACAGAGTCAATGTGGAGACTATATACAGGGGGTACTGGTACAGAGTCAATGTGGAGGCTGTATACAGGGGGTACTGGTACAGAGTCAATGTGGAGACTATATACAGGGGGTACCGGTACAGAGTCAGTGTGGAGACTATATACAGGGGGTACCGGTACAGAGTCAATGTGGAGACTATATACAGGGGGGACCGGTACAGAGTCAGTGTGGAGACTATATACAGGGGGACCGGTACAGAGTCAATGTGGAGACTATATACAGGGGGACCGGTACAGAGTCAATGTGGAGACTATATACAGGGGGTACTGGTACAGAGTCAATGTGGAGACTATATACAGGGGGTACCAGTACAGAGTCAATGTGGAGGCTATATACAGGGGGACCAGTACAGAGTCAATGTGGAGGCTATATACAGGGGTACCGGTACAGAGTCAATGTGGAGGCTGTATACAGGGGTACCAGTACAGAGTCAATGTGGAGACTGTATACAGGGGGACCAGTACAGAGTCAATGTGGAGGCTGTATACAGGGTGTGCCGGTACAGAGTCAATGTGGAGACTATATACAGGGGGTACCAGTACAGAGTCAATGTGGAGGCTGTATACAGGGGTACCAGTACAGAGTCAATGTGGAGGCTGTATACAGGGGTACTGGTACAGAGTCAATGTGGAGACTATATACAGGGGTACCAGTACAGAGTCAATGTGGAGACTGTATACAGGGGGTACTGGTACAGAGTCAATGTGGAGGCTGTATACAGGGGGTACTGGTACAGAGTCAATGTGGAGGCTGTATACAGGGGGTACTGGTACAGAGTCAATGTGGAGACTATATACAGGGGAGTACCAGGGGGACCGGTACAGAGTCAATGTGGAGACTATATACAGGGGGTACCGGTACAGAGTCAATGTGGAGGCTATATACAGGGGGTACCGGTACAGAGTCAATGTGGAGGCTATATACAGGGGGTACCGGTACAGAGTCAATGTGGAGGCTATATACAGGGGTACCGGTACAGAGTCAATGTGGAGGCTATATACAGGGGGTACCGGTACAGAGTCAATGTGGAGGCTGTATACAGGGGGTACCGGTACAGAGTCAATGTGGAGGCTATATACAGGGGGTACCGGTACAGAGTCAATGTGGAGGCTATATACAGGGGGTACTGGTACAGAGTCAATGTGGAGACTATATACAGGGGGTACCGGTACAGAGTCAATGTGGAGACTATATACAGGGGGTACCGGTACAGAGTCAATGTGGAGGTTATATACAGGGGGTACCGGTACAGAGTCAATGTGGAGACTGTATACAGGGGGTACCAGTACAGAGTCAATGTGGAGACTATATACTGGGGGTACCGGTACAGAGTCAATGTGGAGACTATATACAGGGGGTACCGGTACAGAGTCAATGTGGAGACTATATACAGGGGGTACTGGTACAGAGTCAATGTGGAGGCTGTATACAGGGGGTACTGGTACAGAGTCAATGTGGAGACTATATACAGGGGGTACCGGTACAGAGTCAGTGTGGAGACTATATACAGGGGGTACCGGTACAGAGTCAATGTGGAGACTATATACAGGGGGTACCGGTACAGAGTCAGTGTGGAGACTATATACAGGGGGGACCGGTACAGAGTCAATGTGGAGACTATATACAGGGGTACCGGTACAGAGTCAATGTGGAGACTATATACAGGGGTACTGGTACAGAGTCAATGTGGAGACTATATACAGGGTACCAGTACAGAGTCAATGTGGAGACTATATACAGGGGGTACCAGTACAGAGTCAATGTGGAGGCTATATACAGGGGTACCGGTACAGAGTCAATGTGGAGGCTGTATACAGGGGTACCAATGTACAGAGTCAATGTGGAGACTGTATACAGGGGTACCAGTACAGAGTCAATGTGGAGGCTGTATACAGGGTGTACCGGTACAGAGTCAATGTGGAGACTATATACAGGGGGTACCAGTACAGAGTCAATGTGGAGGCTGTATACAGGGGGTACCAGTACAGAGTCAATGTGGAGGCTGTATACAGGGGGTACTGGTACAGAGTCAATGTGGAGACTATATACAGGGGGTACCAGTACAGAGTCAATGTGGAGACTGTATACAGGGGGTACTGGTACAGAGTCAATGTGGAGGCTGTATACAGGGGGTACCGGTACAGAGTCAATGTGGAGACTATATACAGGGGTACCGGTACAGAGTCAATGTGGAGACTATATACAGGGGACCGGTACAGAGTCAATGTGGAGGCTTTATACAGGGGGGACCCGGTACAGAGTCAATGTGGAGACTATATACAGGGGTACCGGTACAGAGTCAATGTGGAGGCTATATACAGGGGGACCGGTACAGAGTCAATGTGGAGACTATATACAGGGGACCGGTACAGAGTCAATGTGGAGGCTGTATACAGGGGGTACCGGTACAGAGTCAATGTGGAGGCTATATACAGGGGTACCGGTACAGAGTCAATGTGGAGACTATATACAGGGGGTACCGGTACAGAGTCAATGTGGAGGCTATATACAGGGGTACCGGTACAGAGTCAATGTGGAGGCTGTATACAGGGGGACCGGTACAGAGTCAATGTGGAGACTATATACAGGGGGACCGGTACAGAGTCAATGTGGAGACTATATACAGGGGGACCGGTACAGAGTCAATGTGGAGACTATATACAGGGGTACCGGTACAGAGTCAATGTGGAGACTATATACAGGGGGACCGGTACAGAGTCAATGTGGAGACTATATACAGGGGGACCGGTACAGAGTCAATGTGGAGACTATATACAGGGGTACCGGTACAGAGTCAATGTGGAGACTATATACAGGGGTACCGGTACAGAGTCAATGTGGAGACTATATACAGGGGACCGGTACAGAGTCAATGTGGAGACTATATACAGGGGGACCGGTACAGAGTCAATGTGGAGACTATATACAGGGGGGACCGGTACAGAGTCAATGTGGAGACTATATACAGGGGGTACCGGTACAGAGTCAATGTGGAGACTATATACAGGGGTACTGGTACAGAGTCAATGTGGAGACTATATACAGGGGGACCGGTACAGAGTCAATGTGGAGACTATATACAGGGGGTACCGGTACAGAGTCAATGTGGAGACTATATACAGGGGGGTACTGGTACAGAGTCAATGTGGAGACTATATACAGGGGGACCGGTACAGAGTCAATGTGGAGGCTATATACAGGGGGTACCGGTACAGAGTCAATGTGGAGACTATATACAGGGGGACCGGTACAGAGTCAATGTGGAGACTATATACAGGGGGGACTGGTACAGAGTCAATGTGGAGACTATATACAGGGGGACCGGTACAGAGTCAATGTGGAGACTATATACAGGGGGACCGGTACAGAGTCAATGTGGAGACTATATACAGGGGGGTACGGTACAGAGTCAATGTGGAGACTATATACAGGGGGTACGGTACAGAGTCAATGTGGAGACTATATACAGGGGGACCGGTACAGAGTCAATGTGGAGGCTTTATACAGGGGGCACCGGTACAGAGTCAATGTGGAGACTATATACAGGGGGTACCGGTACAGAGTCAATGTGGAGACTATATACAGGGGTACCGGTACAGAGTCAATGTGGAGACTATATACAGGGGGACCGGTACAGAGTCAATGTGGAGACTATATACAGGGGGACCGGTACAGAGTCAATGTGGAGACTATATACAGGGGTACCGGTACAGAGTCAATGTGGAGACTATATACAGGGGTACCGGTACAGAGTCAATGTGGAGGCTATATACAGGGGTACCGGTACAGAGTCAATGTGGAGACTATATACAGGGGGACCGGTACAGAGTCAATGTGGAGACTATATACAGGGGTACCGGTACAGAGTCAATGTGGAGACTATATACAGGGGGTACCGGTACAGAGTCAATGTGGAGGCTATATACAGGGGGACCGGTACAGAGTCAATGTGGAGACTATATACAGGGGGACCGGTACAGAGTCAATGTGGAGACTATATACAGGGGTACTGGTACAGAGTCAATGTGGAGACTATATACAGGGGTACCGGTACAGAGTCAATGTGGAGACTATATACAGGGGGACCGGTACAGAGTCAATGTGGAGGCTATATACAGGGGGACCGGTACAGAGTCAATGTGGAGACTATATACAGGGGGACCGGTACAGAGTCAATGTGGAGACTATATACAGGGGTACTGGTACAGAGTCAATGTGGAGACTATATACAGGGGTACCGGTACAGAGTCAATGTGGAGGCTATATACAGGGGGACCGGTACAGAGTCAATGTGGAGACTATATACAGGGGGTACTGGTACAGAGTCAATGTGGAGACTATATACAGGGGGTACTGGTACAGAGTCAATGTGGAGACTATATACAGGGGTACCGGTACAGAGTCAATGTGGAGACTATATACAGGGGGACCGGTACAGAGTCAATGTGGAGACTATATACAGGGGGACCGGTGCAGAGTCAATGTGGAGGCTGTATACAGGGGTACCGGTACAGAGTCAATGTGGAGACTATATACAGGGGTACCGGTACAGAGTCAATGTGGAGGCTATATACAGGGGGGACCGGTACAGAGTCAATGTGGAGACTATATACAGGGGTACTGGTACAGAGTCAATGTGGAGACTATATACAGGGGTACCGGTACAGAGTCAATGTGGAGACTATATACAGGGGGACCGGTACAGAGTCAATGTGGAGACTATATACAGGGGGTACTGGTACAGAGTCAATGTGGAGACTATATACAGGGGGTACCGGTACAGAGTCAATGTGGAGACTATATACAGGGGTACTGGTACAGAGTCAATGTGGAGGCTATATACAGGGGGTACCGGTACAGAGTCAATGTGGAGACTATATACAGGGTACCGGTACAGAGTCAATGTGGAGGCTATATACAGGGGGACCGGTACAGAGTCAATGTGGAGACTATATACAGGGGGTACTGGTACAGAGTCAATATGGAGACTATATACAGGGGTACCGGTACAGAGTCAATGTGGAGACTATATACAGGGGTACTGGTACAGAGTCAATGTGGAGGCTATATACAGGGGTACTGTACAGAGTCAATGTGGAGACTATATACAGGGGGTACCGGTACAGAGTCAATGTGGAGACTATATACAGGGGGACCGGTACAGAGTCAATGTGGAGGCTGTATACAGGGGTACTGGTACAGAGTCAATGTGGAGGCTATATACAGGGGGTACCGGTACAGAGTCAATGTGGAGACTATATACAGGGGGTACTGGTACAGAGTCAATGTGGAGGCTATATACAGGGGTACCGGTACAGAGTCAATGTGGAGGCTGTATACAGGGGTACTGGTACAGAGTCAATGTGGAGACTATATACAGGGGGTACCGGTACAGAGTCAATGTGGAGACTATATACAGGGGGTACCGGTACAGAGTCAATGTGGAGACTATATACAGGGGGTACCGGTACAGAGTCAATGTGGAGACTATATACAGGGGGTACCGGTACAGAGTCAATGTGGAGACTATATACAGCGGGGACCGGTACAGAGTCAATGTGGAGACTATATACAGGGGTACCGGTACAGAGTCAATGTGGAGACTATATACAGGGGGGACCGGTACAGAGTCAATGTGGAGACTATATACAGGGGGTACCGGTACAGAGTCAATGTGGAGACTATATACAGCGGGGACCGGTACAGAGTCAATGTGGAGACTATATACAGGGGTACCGGTACAGAGTCAATGTGGAGACTATATACAGGGGGTACCGGTACAGAGTCAATGTGGAGACTATATACAGGGGGTACCGGTACAGAGTCAATGTGGAGACTATATACAGGGGGTACGGTACAGAGTCAATGTGGAGGCTATATACAGGGGGTACCGGTACAGAGTCAATGTGGAGGCTGTATACAGGGGGGTACTGGTACAGAGTCAATGTGGAGACTATATACAGGGGTACCGGTACAGAGTCAATGTGGAGACTATATACAGGGGGTACCGGTACAGAGTCAATGTGGAGACTATATACAGGGGGTACCGGTACAGAGTCAATGTGGAGACTATATACAGGGGGGACCGGTACAGAGTCAATGTGGAGACTATATACAGGGGGTACCGGTACAGAGTCAATGTGGAGACTATATACAGGGGTACTGGTACGTAGTCAATTTGTGGGGGCACCGGTTAGTTGATGTAATCGAGGTAATATGTACATGTACAGTGGCTTGCGAAAGTTTTCACCCCCTTTGGCATTTTTCCAATTTCGTTGCCTTACAACCTGGAATGAAAATCGATTTTTGGGGAGATTTTATCATTTGATTTACACAACATGCCTACCACTTTGAAGATGCAAAATAGTTTTTCTTGTGAAACAAACAAGGAACTACGCAAAAAAACTGAAAACTATTCACCTCCCCAAAGTCAATACTTTGTAGACACATTTTGCACCAAATACAGCTGCAAGTCTCTTGGGGTATGTCTCTATAAGCTTGGTACATCTTGCCACTGGGATTTTTTTTCCCATCTTCAAGACAAAACTGCTCCAGCTCCTTCAAGTTGGATGGGTCGCTGGTGTACAGCAATCTTTATGTCATACCACAGATTCTCAATTGGATTGAGGTCTGGGCTTTGACTAGGCCATTCCAAGATATCTAAATGTTTCCCCTTAAACCACTCCAGTGTTGCTTTAGCAGTATGCTTAAGGTCATTGTCCTGCTGGAAGGTGAATCTCCGTCCCAGTCTCAAATCTCTGGAAGACAGAAACAGGTTTCCCTCAAGAATTTCTGGGTATTTAGCGCCATTCATCATTCCTTCGATTCTGACCAGTTTCCCCAGTCCCTGCCGATGAAACACATCCCTACAGCATGATGCTGCCACCACCATGCTTCACTGTGGTGTTCTCGGGGTGATGAGAGGTTTTGTGTTTGCTCCAGACATAGTGTTTTCTTTGATGGCCAAAAAGCTCAATTTTAGTCTCATCTGACCAGAGTACCGTCTTCCATATGTTTGGGGAGTCTCCCATATGCCTTTTGGCGAACACCAAACGTGTTTGCTTATTTCTTCCTTTAAGCAATGGCTTTTTTCTGGCCACTCTTCCGTAAAGCCAAGCTTTGTGGAGTGTATGGCTTAAAGTGGTCATATGGACAGATACTCCAATCTCCACTGTGGAGCTTTGCAGCTCCCTCAGGGTTATCTTTGATCTCTTTGTTGCCTCTGATTAATGCCCTCCTTGCCTGGTCCATGAGTTTTGGTGGGCGGCCCTCTCTTGGCAGGTTTGTTGTGGTGCCATATTCTTTCCATTTTTTAATAATGGATTTAATGGTACTCTGTGGGATGTTCAAAGTTTCAGTATCTTTTTATAACCCAACCCTTATATGTACTTCTCCACAACTTTGTCCCTGACCTGTTTGGAGAGCTTCTTGGTTATCACGGTACCACTTGCTTGGTGGTGCCCCTTGCTTAGTGGTGTTGCAGACTCTGGGGCCTTTCAGAACAGGTGTATATATACTGAGATCATGTGACACTTAGATTGCACAAAGGTGGACTTTATTGAACTAATTATGTGACTTCTGAAGGTAATTGTTTGCACCAGATCTTAGCAGAGGGGGTGAATACATACGGTATGCACACACCACTTTTCTGTTTTTATTTTTACAATTTCTTGAAACAAGTTATTTTTTTCATTTCAATTCACCAATTTGGACTATTTTGTGTATGTCCAATTCAGGAAATCCAAATAAAAATGTATTTCAATTACAGGTTATAATGCAACGAAATAAGCAGAAACGCCAAGGGGATGAATACTTTTGCAAGGCACTGTAAGCAGAGTTAAAGTGATATGCATAGATTATAAACAGAGAGTAGCAGCAGCGTAAAAGAGGGGTCTGGGTAGCCGGTTGATGAGCTGTTCAGGAGTCTTATGGCTTGGGGGTAGAATCTGTTAAGAAGCCTTTTGGACCTAGACTTGGCACTCCGGTACCGCTTGCCATGCGGTAGCAGAGAAACAGTCTATGACTAGGGTGGCTGGAGTCTATGACTATTTTTAGGGCCTTGCTATGACACCGCCTGATATAGAGGTCCTGGATGGCAGGAAGCTTGGCCGTACGGGCCATACGCACTACCCTCTGTAGTGCCTTGAGGTTGGTGGCCGATTAGTTGCCATACCAGTGATGGCTGTACTGTACTAGAAGGCAGAGCTCTTTATTTTAATAACTCGTAGGCTATACTGTACTAGAAGTCAGAGCTCTTTATTTTAATAACTCGTAGGCTGTACTGTACTAGAAGACAGAGCTCTTTATTTTAATAACTCGTAGGCTATACTGTACTAGAAGGCAGAGCTCTTTATTTTAATAACTCGTAGGCTATACTGTACTAGAAGGCAGAGCTCTTTATTTTAATAACTCGTAGGCTGTACTGTACTAGAAGACAGAGCTCTTTATTTTAATAACTCGTAGGCTATACTGTACTAGAAGGCAGAGCTCTTTATTTTAATAACTCGTAGGCTGTACTGTACTAGAAGGCAGAGCTCTTTATTTTAATAACTCATAGGCTATACTGTACTAGAAGTCAGAGCTCTTTATTTTAATAACTCGTAGGCTATACTGTACTAGAAGTCAAACATCTTTATTTGAATAGATTTAGAAAAGCAGCACATACTGATGTTATTACATTAACACCTTGGCTGTCAATTCTGGACAATTGTGTGCTGCCTTTGTATTATTGATGCCATTATTTGTAGTAGCTTGTCTCAATAAAATGCACATTTTTTCATAACTATTTGAAGTTTTATTTGTTATAGAGCTGGTATTGTTGGATGAAATGAGGCATTTAGTGTCTGTGTATGTCCACAGACACTAAATACCACAGTATGCTGGGTGCACGACTCCGTATGCATACATGTGACAATCCTCTCTCTCCTTCTCTCTCTTCCTGCCCCTCCCTCCCTCCGTCCCTCCCCTCTCTCTCTCAGCTCCGTCCGTTTGCCCCTCCCTGGACGCCCCTGTCCACGGGAGGAAGTTTGGCTCCAAGTATTTCATCAGTCATGAGGTCCATTTTACCTGTTCCCATGGTTACCACCTGGTGGGCCCCGAGACACGTGTGTGTCAGGAGAACGGGAGTTGGAGCGGTGTCAACACCATCTGTAAAGGTAAAGGTACAGTACTGTTTGTCTGTCTGTCCAAACAGATAATATAGACAAACACACATCACTTTAGGTAATGCTGGGCTGAGGAAATCATGAAGAGATGGACCGGCACACACTGCTCCACCATACCTCTATTTGGCCAGTAACTTAATAAATGTTTCAATGTGTCTGTCCACCTGACACCAGAGCCCATCTCACTCTTTAGATTGTAGTTTCCACCAACACAACCTTTTGTCAGTGTGTTGTTTTGCTGTCTCCTACACACACGTTTCTCTTTAAAAGGACTTTAGTTATACAGCAGCCAGTCACTGTAAAGGTCTCACACGGTTGTTATTTCACTGCTGCTGCTGCCATGGCCTCTGTCCTCACAATGCACAGGAATGTACTGGTATTACAGGGCGACAGAGAGCAGAGAGGGGGACAGAGTGGGAGAGAGGGAGTTGGGGAGAGAGAGATGGTGAGGGAGAGATGGAGAAAGGGTGTTCGTAAAGTGTAAGGAGGGAAGGTAACTGGGAAAAATGTTAACTACATGCTGACGTTATATCAGAGTGCTTTTATGTATTGGGGCTGTGTTTTCACAGTATGTGTTTGCACAGTAGAGATCCATCCATTCACCTGTAAATTCTTAGCTTTTACTACAGACATCACTATGACTGTAAACTCCCATCCTGTTCTTCACAATTTGGCCTGTGAAGATTTTAAAACTGTGGTCAGAGCGGCTGCAGCGGCTACACAAACACTCACTGTTGGGTAAATGCAATGTGACTATGCACACTTAACCTGGGTCGTGTTCATTAGGGCATGTTTAGTTTGTTACTCTGTAGAAAGAACACTACTGGACAGAAAGCTGCCATCTGCAACACCAACCCATTGTTATTCTAGAATCTACAGTAGTCTCTTCAGACGGAGGGTCCTGTAGACATGTAAAGATTGATGATGGCGGAAGAGAGAGGGAAGGAGAGGAAGAATGAAGAAGAGGAGAGAGCGGGTGAGAGAAAGAGAGGGAGAGGCAGAGGGGTAGAGAGAGAGAGAGGGGTAGCGAGTGGGTTAGAGAAAGAGAGAGAAAGGAAGGAGAGAGAGAGGAGGAGTGAAAGAGAGGGTGAGAGTGAGAGGGTGAGAGCGAGAGAGGGTGAGTGAGAGAGAGAGAGAAAGAAAGAGAGGGTGAGAAAGAAGTATAGGAGGGCAGAGTCTCTGGATCTTTAGCTCTGTGGACTAACTGTATTTTGGACTAGAGGGAGAGAGGGATGTCTTTAGCTCTGTGGACTAACTGTATTTTGGACTAGGGAGGGAGAGAGGGAGGTCTTTAGCTCTGTGGACTAACTGTGTTTTGGACTAGAGGGAGAGAGGGAGGTCTTTAGCTCTGTGGTCTAACTGTATTTTGGACTAGGGAGGGAGAGTGGGAGGTCTTTGCTTCTGAGAGCTTACTGTATTTTGGACTAGGGAGGTAGAGTGGGAGGTCTTTGCTTCTGAGGGCTTACTGTATTTTGGACTAGGGAGGGAGAGTGGGAGGTCTTTGCTTCTGAGAGCTTACTGTATTTTGGACTAGGGAGGTAGAGTGGGAGGTCTTTGCTTCTGAGGGCTTACTGTATTTTGGACGAGGGAGGGAGAGTGGGAGGTCTTTGCTTCTGAGAGCTTACTGTATTTTGGACTCCTCCATGGTGCTAATTTGCCTTCCCCAGGGGCCACCAGACCACAGGACAGGTAGCGATGTATAGACCAACTACATAGAGACCTGAGAACACTCTGACTGAACTGACTGAACCACTTTACGTAGAGACCTGAGAACACTCTGACTGAACCCCTTTACATAGAGACCTGAGAACACTCTGACTGAACTGACTGAACCCCTTTACATAGAGACCTGAGAACACTCTGATTGAACTGACTGAACCACTTTACATAGAGACCTGAGAACACTCTGACTGAACTGACTGAACCCCTTTACATAGAGACCTGAGAACACTCTGACTGAACTGACTGAACCCCTTTACATAGAGACCTGAGAACACTCTGACTGAACTGACTGAACCCATTTACATAGAGACCTGAGAACACTCTGACTGAACTGACTGAACCACTTGGGATATGTTTCAAATGACACCCTATTTAGTGCACTACTTTTGACCAGAGCCCTATACCCTGGTCAAAAGCAGTGCACAGTGAAAAGGATGCCATTTGTTACACAGCCTTGGAATGTCTGGGCTTCTGCCTGTAGCGATGGCCGGACAGAGATGTGAGCCATCAATAGCATGCTTAACATAGCTGCATGCTATCAGACCATGGGCCGTGGTGCTGTAATGACAGCATGCATGGCCTTAGCCTCTGCTTCCTGGAACCCCAAAACAAAGAGACTGTAGAGAGAAACAGAAACACAACACAAGAAGGGGTTATTTTACAGTAGCCCTGCTGCCAGTCCTGGGGTTTGTCCCAAATTACATCATAGTCCCTATGTAGTGCACAAATTATGGGCCCTAGTCTAAAGTATTGCACTACTTAGGGAATATGGTGCTATTTAGGATGTAGTGGTTATTATGGTGGAATAGCAGCAGCATGTAGAGGGGAAGGAGAATGTGCCCTGCTCTGGAATGTGGTCTAGTACTGTACAGGTGTTTTCTGAGTCCACTGAGGCATTTAATGGTTTCATTCAGGGAGGGATCTGAGCTCCAGACTGAAGAATGGAACTTTTCTTCTGCTCCCCTTGTCTGTTTGTGTGAGGACTAGGAACCCTTCTTAGCTGGCCAACCGGCCACCTTCTCCCTCTTAGCTGGCCAAACGGCGGCCTTCTCCCTCTTAGCTGTCCGGTCGGCTGCCTTCTCCCTCTTAGCTGGCCAAACGGCGGCCTTCTCCCTCTTAGTTGGCCAAACGGCAGCCTTCTCCCTCTTAGCTGGCCAAACGGCCGCCTTCTCCCTCTTAGCTGGCCAAACGGCGCCTTCTCCCTCTTAGCTGGCCAAACGGCCGCCTTCTCCCTCTTAGCTGGCCAAACGGCCGCCTTCTCCCTCTTAGCTGGCCAAACGGCGGCCTTCTCCCTCTTAGTTGGCCAAACGGCAGCCTTCTCCCTCTTAGCTGGCCAAACGGCCGCCTTCTCCCTCTTAGCTGGCCAAACGGCCGCCTTCTCCCTCTTAGCTGGCCAAACGGTGGCCTTCTCCTCTTAGCTGGCCAAACGGCCGCCTTCTCCTCTTAGCTGGCCAAACGGCCGCCTTCTCCCTCTTAGCTGGCCAAAGGGCGGCCTTCTCCCTCTTAGCTGGCCAAACGGCCGGCTTCTCCCTTTTAGCTGGCCAAACGGCCGCCTTCTCCCTCTTAGCTGGCCAAACGGCGGCCTTCTCGCTTTTAGCTGGCTGCCTTCTCCCTCTTAGCTGGCCAAACGGCTGCCTTCTCCCTTTTAGCTGTCCGGTCGGCTGTTTTCTCCCTTTTAGATGTCCGGTCGGCTGTTTTCTCCTTTAGATGTCCGGTCGGCTGTTTCTCCCTTTTAGATGTCCGGTCGGCTGCCTTCTCCCTTTTAGATGTCCGGTCGGCTGCCTTCTCCCTTTTAGATGTCCGGTCGGCTGTCTTCTCCCTTTTAGATGTCCGGTCGGCTGCCTTCTCCCTTTTAGATGTCCGGTCGGCTGCCTTCTCCCTTTTAGATGTCCGGTCGGCTGCCTTCTCCCTTTTAGATGTCCGGTCGGCTGTCTTCTCCCTTTTAGATGTCCGGTCGGCTGCCTTCTCCTTTTAGATGTCCGGTCGGCTGTCTTCTCCTTTTAGATGTCCGGTCGGCTGCCTTCTCCCTTTTAGATGTCCGGTCGGCTGCCTTCTCCCTTTTAGATGTCCGGTCGGCTGCCTTCTCCCTTTTAGATGTCCGGTCGGCTGCCTTCTCCCTTTTAGATGTCCGGTCGGCTGTCTTCTCCCTTTTAGATGTCCGGTCGGCTGCCTTCTCCCTTTTAGATGTCTGGTCGGCTGCCTTCTCTCTTTTATTTGGCAGACCTCAGTAGTCCTGCTCCAGGTATTCCACCAATCCAGAGCGAGGTGGCACTGGATACAGGCTGGGGGGTAGAGTAGGGTGTGTGTGTTATTCCTAATCCCCTGATAGAGCCACTACTCTCAAGAGAAAGACAGCTTTCTTCTAACTTTGTCCACTTTGCACTTGAAGAGACATTCTTTTTGTAATGGATTAAGTTTCCAAGCTAGAGGAGTAACCTTTTCTTTATGTTTATAAAACAGTACACATCTCTTCTAGATCGTTTTTCACTTGTTATAAGCAATGACATGAACCGAGTCAGTGGAAGGCACGTGTCTCTTAAAATTATAGAGTTAAAACCATTAAAACCATAATGCAAAAAAAGCCATTCCAACCATCTCTGGAGAACTTTATTCACCATGCTCACACAATCACCATCCATCCCTGCAAGTCCATTTAGCTCAAACTATACCACCTCTTTATACAGTATGAATCAGGAGGGAAGCATTTCATCTCTTATTTAAAGCACTTTAAACCGAGAGGCTGGAGACTTGAAGGGAAGTATTGACGGGGAAAGGAATGAATTGTCCTCCGTCCGTGAAGGATGGTGCCAGGTTAGTCTGGTCTGATTCTGCTGTATAACGTATCACCCCTCCCCTGGACAGAGAACAGATATACAGTTAAAGTCGTACGTTTACATACACCTTAGCCAAATACATTTAAACTCAGTTTTTCACAATTCCTGAAATTTAATCCTAGTCAAAATTCCCTGTTTCAGGTCAGTTAGGATCAACACTTTATTTAAAGAATGTGAAATGTCAGAATAATAGTAGAGAGAATTATTTATTTCAGCTTTTATTTATTTCATCACATTCTCAGTGGGTCAGCAGTTTACATACACTCAATTAGTATTTGGTAGCATTGCCTTTAAATGGTTTAACTTGGGTCAAACGTGTCAGGTAGCCTTCCACAAGCTTCCCACAATAAGTTGAGTGAATTTTGGCCCATTCCTCCTGACAGAGCTGGTGTAACTGAGTCAGGTTTGTAGGCCTCCTTGCTTGCAAGGTCAGGGCTTTGTGATGGCCACTCCAATATCTTGACTTTGTTGTCCTTAAGCCATTTTGCCACAACTTTGGAAGTACGCTTGGGGTCATTGTCCATTTGGAAGACTCATTTGGGACCAAGCTTTAACTTCTTGACTGATGTCTTGAGATGTTGCTTCAATATATCCACATCATTTTCCTCCTCATCATGCCATCTATTTTGTGAAGTGCACCAGTCCATCCAGCAGCAAAGCACCCCCACAACATGATGCTGCCACCCCCATGCTTAACGGTTGGGATGGTGTTCTTCGGCTTGCAAGCTTCCCCCTTTTTCCTCCAAACATAACTATGGTCATTATGGCCAAACAGCTCTATTTTTGTTTCATCAGACCAGAGGACATTTCTCCAAAAAGTATGATCTTTGTCCCCATGTGCAGTTGCAAACCGTAATCTGTCTTTATTATGGCGGTTTTGGAGCAGTGGCTTCTTCCTTGCTGAGCGGCCTTTCAAGTTATGTTGATATAGGACTCGTTTTACTGTGGATATAGATACTTTTGTACCTGTTTTCTCCAGCATCTTCACAAGGTCCTTTGCTGTTGTTCTGGGATTGATTTGCACTTTTCGCACCAAAGTACGTTCATCTCTAGTAGACAGAATGCGTCTCCTTCCAGAGCTCTATGATGGCTGCGTGGTCCCATGGTATATTTATAGTTGTGTACTATTGTTTCTACAGATGAATGTGGTACCTTCAGGCATTTGGAAATTGCTTCCAGGATGAACCAGACTTGTGGTGGTCTACAATTTGTCTTCTGAGGTCTTGGCTGATTTCTTTTGATCTTTCCATGATTTCAAGCAGAGGCACTGAGTTTGGCCTTGAAGTACATCCACAGGTACATCTCCAATTGATTCAAATGATGTCAATTAGCCTATAAGAAGCTTCTAAAGCCATGACATCATTCTATGGAATTTCCAAGCTGTTTAAAGGCACAGTCAAGTTAGTGTATGTAAACTTCCGACCCACTGGAGTTGTGATACAGTGAAATAATGTCTGTAAATAATAGTTGGAAAAATGACTTGTGTCATGCATAAAGTAGATGTCCTAACCGACTTGCCAAAACTATAGTTTGTTAACAGGGAATTTGTGGAATGGTTGAAAAACTAGTTTTAATGACTCCAACCTAAGTGTATGTTAGCTTCCAACTTCAACTGTACAGCTCCTAGATGGGTCTAAGACAAGCAGAGAACTGACACTGGGACAAAGTATGTATTTTCAGCAGTTTCAACCACAGAGTTAAATAGAACACTAGAATGGTTATTGGGATTCCACATGCCAGGAAATGCTACTGCATCTTGTTCAGGGACATCTTTCATTCTTTCAGCTCTCCCTTTTGTCCATAGATGTGAGTGAGTGCTCCAGTAACCCATGCCAGAACGGAGGGACCTGTGTAGAGGGAGTAAACCAGTACAGGTGCACCTGTTCACAGAGCTGGAATGGATCCAACTGTCAGCACCAGACACAGACGGGTCAGCAGTACCAGACATCACACCTGATACCCTACCAGAACACATAGGAACTAGCGACAACTGCATGACATTGCTATTCGTTACTATCTCACTTATTATGTTTTGTATTAGTGGATATCTGTTGGTAGTCTGTTTTGTGTTAGTCTGTGTTGTGTTGATAGTCTGTGTTGCGTTGATTGTCTGTGTTGCGTTGTTAGTCTGTGTTGCGTTGTTAGTCTGTGTTGTGTTGGTAGTCTATGTTTACGCAAGATGGCGCCAAGAGACATGGCATCTTCGCTTCTAGTCCTTAGAAAACTGCAGTATTTATTTTTTGATGTATTATTTCTTACATTGTTAGATCAGAAAACCTTAAGTGTTATTACATACAGCTGGGAAGAACTATTGGATATCAGAGAGATGTCAACTTACCAGCACAACGACCAGGAATACGACTTTCCCAAAGCAGATCCTTTGTCTGCACCTCCCAGGGCATTTGAATTGATTCCAGACGCCAACCCAAACAACGGAGTCGGAGGAGAGGTTGCCGGAACGGTCTTCTAGTGAGGCTTCGGATGCGTGCACACCACCTACCTCTTCCGAATATATTACTCGCTAATGTCCAGTCCCTAGTTAACAAAGTCGACAAAATCAGGGCTAGAGTTGCTTTCCAAAGAGGTATCCGGGATTGTAACATACTCTGTTTCACCGAGACATGGCTAGCTGGGGACATGCTGTCGGAGTCCGTACAGCCAACGGAATTTTCAGTGCATCGCACCAACAGGAACAAACATCTCTCCAGTAAGAAAAGGGCGGGATTGTATGTTTCATGATTAACGACTCATGGTGTAATTGTAACAACATACAAGAACTCAAGTCCTTTTGTTCACCTTGACCTAGAATTCCTCACAATCAAATTTCAACCGTATTATCTCCCAAGAGAACTCTCCTCTGTTATCGTCACAGCCGTGTATATCCCCCCCGCAAGCGGATACCTAGACGACCATCAAGAAACTTCACTGGACTTTATCCAAACTGGAAACCATATATCCTGAGGCTGTATGTATTGTAGCTGGGGATTTTAACAATGCTAATTTGAGAACAAGGCTACCTAAATTCTATCAACATATCGATTGCAGTACATGAGCGAGTAACACACTCAACCATTGCTACTCTAACTTACGCGTTGCATACAATGCCCTCCCCCACCCTCCCTTTGGCAAATCTGACTATGACTCCATCTTGTTGCTCCCCTCCTATAGGCAGAAAGTAGGAATCGCCCGTGCTTAGGTTATCTGGTCTGACCAATCGGATTCCACACTTCAAGATTGCTTCGATCCCGTGGACTGGGAAATGTTCCGGGTAGCCTCAGAGAATAACATTGACGTTTATGCTGAGTTTATAAGGAAGTGTATAGGAAATGTTGTACCCACTGTGACTGGTAAAACTTTCCCTAAACAGAAACCATGGATTGATGGCAGCATTTGTGCAAAACTGAAAACACGTACCACCGCATTTAATCATGTCAAGATGACTGTAAATGTGGCTGAATACAAAACAGTGTAGTTATTCCCTCCGTAAGCAATCAAACAAGCAAAGCATCAGTATAGAGACAAAGTGGAGTTGCAATGTAACAACTCAAACACAAGACGTCTGTGGCAGGGTCTACAGAAAATCACGGATTACAAAAAGAAAACCAGCCTCGTTGCGGACATCGACGTCTTGCTTCCAGACAAATTAAACAATTTATTTGATGACAATACAGTGCCACCGATGTGGCCCGCTACCAAAGTCTGTGGGCTCGCCTTCTCCGTGGCCGACGTGAGTAAAGCATTTAAACGTGTTCACCCTCATAAGGCTACCGGCCTAGACGACATCCCTAGCTGCGTCCACAGAGCATATTCAATCAATTCCAATCCCAGTCTGCTCTCCCCACATGCTTCAAGATTGCCACCATTGTTCCTGTTCCCAAGAAAGCTAAGGTCACTGAACTAAATGACTATCGCCCTGAGCACTCACTTCTGTCATCATGAAGTGCTTTGAGAGACTAGTCAAGGATCATATCACCTCCACCCTACCTGTCACCCTAGACCACTCCAATTTGCTTACCACCCCAAAAGGTCCACAGACGATGCAATCGCCATCACACTGCACACTGCCCTATCCCATCTGAACAAGAGGAATACCTATGTAAGAATGCTGTTCATTGACTAGAGCTCAGCATTCAACACCATAGTACCCTCCAAACTCATCATTAAGCTTGAGACCCTGGGTCTTGACCCCGCCCTGTGCAACTGGGTCCTGGACTTCCTGACGGGCCGCCCCCAGGGGTGAAGGTAGGAAACAACATCTCCATTCCGCTGACCCTTAACACTGGGGCCCCACAAGGGTGCGTTCTCAGCCCCCTCCTGTACTCCCAGTCTGGTTTAGCAACTTTAATAAATGGAACACTAGTCAATTTAATAACGTCACTTTAAGAATGTTTACATATCTCGCATTACTCATCTTATATTGATATCATTGGCCTCTTTAATAAATGGAACACTAGTCAATTTAATAACGCCACTTTAAGAATGTTTACATATCTCGCATTACTCATCTTATATGTATATACTGTATACTGTATACTTCACTATCTATTACATCTAGCCACTCTGCCACTGTCACTGTCATTTCCCTACACTCACAATAACATCTGCTAACCATGTGTATGTGACCAATAACATCTGCTAATCATGTGTATGTGACCAATAACATCTGCTAACCATGTGTATGTGACCAATAACATCTGCTAACCATGTGTATGTGACCAATAACATCTGCTAACCATGTGTATGTGACCAATAGCATCTGCTAACCATGTGTATGTGACCAATAACATCTGCTAACCATGTGTATGTGACCAATAACATCTGCTAACCATGCGTATGTGACCAATAACATCTGCTAAATATGCGTATGTGACCAATAACATCTACTAACCATGCGTATGTGACCAATAACATCTGCTAACCATGCGTATGTGACCAATAACATCTGCTAACCATGCGTATGTGACCAATAACATCTGCTAACCATGCGTATGTGACCAATAACATCTGCTAACCATGTGTATGTGACCAATAACATCTGCTAACCATGTGTATGTGACCAATAACATCTGCTAACCATGTGTATGTGACCAATAACATCTGCTAACCATGTGTATGTGAACAATAACATCTGCTAACCATGTGTATGTGACCAATAACATCTGCTAACCATGTGTATGTGACCGATAACATCTGCTAACCATGTGTATGTGACCAATAACATCTGCTAACCATGTGTATGTGACTAATAACATCTGCTAACCATGTGTATGTGACCAATAACATCTGCTAACCATGTGTATGTGACTAATAACATCTGCTAACCATGTGTATGTGACCAATAACATCTGCTAACCATGTGTATGTGACCAATAACATCTGCTAACCATGTGTATGTGAACAATAACATCTGCTAACCATGTGTATGTGACCGATAACATCTGCTAACCATGTGTATGTGACCGATAACATCTGCTAACCATGTGTATGTGACCAATAACATCTGCTAACCATGTGTATGTGACCAATAACATCTGCTAACCATGCATATGTGACCAATAACATCTGCTAACCATGCGTATGTGACCATTAACATCTGCTAACCATGTGTATGTGACCAATAACATCTGCTAACCATCCGTATGTGACCAATAACATCTGCTAACCATGCGTATGTGACCAATAACATCTGCTAACCATGCGTATGTGACCAATAACATCTGCTAAATATGCGTATGTGACCAATAACATCTGCTAACCATGCGTATGTGACCAATAACATATGCTAAATATGTGTATGTGACCAATAACATCTGTTAAATATGTGTATGTGACCAATAACATCTGCTAACCATGTGTATGTGACCAATAACATCTGCTAACCATGTGTATGTGACCAATAACATATGCTAAATATGTGTATGTGACCAATAACATCTGTTAAATATGTGTATGTGACCAATAACATCTGCTAACCATGTGTATGTGACCAATAACATCTGCTAACCATGTGTATGTGACCAATAACATCTGTTAAATATATATATGTGACCAATAACATCTGCTAACCATGTGTATGTGACCAATAACATCTGCTAACCATGTGTATGTGACCAATAACATCTGTTAACCATGTGTATGTGAACAATAACATCTGCTAACCATGTGTATGTGACCAATAACATCTGTTAACCATGTGTATGTGACCAATAACATCTGCTAACTATGTGTATGTGACCAATAGCATCTGCTAACCATGCGTCTGCTAACCATGCGTATGTGACCAATAACATCTGCTAACCATGTGTATGTGACCAATAACATCTGCTAAATATGTGTATGTGACCAATAACATCTGTTAAATATGTGTATGTGACCAATAACATCTGCTAACCATGTGTATGTGACCAATAACATCTGCTAACCATGTATATGTGACCAATAACATCTGCTAACCATGTGTATGTGACCAATAACATTTGTTAAATATATGTATGTGACCAATAACATCTGCTAACCATGTGTATGTGACCAATAACATCTGCTAACCATGTGTATGTGACCAATAACATCTGCTTACCATGTGTATGTGAACAATAACATCTGTTAACCATGTGTATGTGACCAATAACATCTGCTAACTATGTGTATGTGACCAATAGCATCTGCTAACCATGTGTATGTGACCAATAACATCTGCTAACCATGTGTATGTGACCAATAACATCTGCTAACCATGTGTATGTGACCAATAACATCTGCTAACCATGTGTATGTGACCAATAACATCTGCTAACCATGTGTATGTGACCAATAACATCTGCTAATCATGTGTATGTGACCAATAACATCTGCTAACCATGTGTATGTGACCAATAATATTTGATTTGATGTTGTGTTGATAGTCTGTTGATAGTCTGTGTTGTGTTGTTAGTCTGTGTTGTGTTGTCTGATTTGTGTTGTGTTAGTCTGTATTGCGTTGTTAGTCTGTGTTACGTTGTATTGTCTGTGTTGTAAGTCTGTGGTGTGTTGGTCTGTGTTTTGTTGTTGGTCTGTGTTGTGTTGTTGGTCTGTGTTGTGCTGTTGGTCTGTGTTGTGTTGTTGGTCTGTGTTGTGTTGTTGGTCTGTGTTGTGATGTTGGTCTGTGTTGTGTTGTTGGTCTGTGTTGTGCTGTTGGTCTGTGTTGTGCTGTTGGTCTGTGTTGTGTTGTTGGTCTGTGTTGTGCTGTTGGTCTGTGTTGTGTTGTTGGTCTGTGTTGTGCTGTTGGTCTGTGTTGTGCTGTTGGTCTGTGTTGTGCTGTTGGTCTGTGTTGTGTTTATACGTCTATGTCCTCGTCTGTGTTGTTTGTCCATGTATTGTCATGTACAGTACGTCTGCATGGTGGTGTTGTTTGTGCTTTATGTGCGTGTTTATGCTGTCCAGTGGTGCAAGGGCCCTCGAGGCCCTCTCCGGGCCACCGGGTGAAGTTTAAGCTCTTCCCTCTCCCTCTCTCGTGTTCAGCCCCGCCCGAGTGGAGCGTCATGAATGACCCGGCGTTCAGCAGACGTCCCCGCTGTGCCAAAGTGGACCGCGCCCAACACTGCAGCTGCGATGCTGGCTTTCACATGAGTGGGACATCTGACAACAGTATCTGCCAGGGTGAGATATGAGATGCTTTAGTGTTGGATGAAGTGAGTTCCCACCTTACCCAGGATACTTTGTGAGCCTGGTTGGTTATAGTGTGTGTAGCGTTCTGTCTGGTTTAGCCAAGCTAAGCGTTCAGTCTGGTTTAACTATGCTAAGCGTTCAGTCTGGTTTAACTATGCTAAGCGTTCAGTCTGGTTTAACCAAGCTAAGGGTTCAGTCTGGTTTAACCAAGCTACGGGTTCAGTCTGGTTTAACCAAGCTAAGGGTTCAGTCTGGTTTAACCAAGCTAAGGGTTCAGTCTGGTTTAACCAAGCTAAGGGTTCAGTCTGGTTTAACCAAGCTAAGGGTTCAGTCTGGTTTAACCAAGCTAAGCGTTCAGTCTGGTTTAACCAAGCTAAGGGTTCAGTCTGGTTTAACCAAGCTAAGGGTTCAGTCTGGTTTAACCAAGCTAAGGGTTCAGTCTGGTTTAACCAAGCTAAGGGTTCAGTCTGGTTTAACCAAGCTAAGGGTTCAGTCTGGTTTAACCACGCTAAGCCAAGATGGAAAGGGCCTGTGGGGCTCCGATAACAAAACTGACTGTATAAAATGAATAATATAAATACTGATCTATATTGTATGCTCAAAAAAATTGGGAAATTATATTATTTTACACATACAATTGCGCAGAGAAATATATTGTATTTATTTATTTACTTTTTTTCTCCTTAAAAAAGCTGGGTCAAAATGATTTGACACCCCTCTTTTCAATACCTTTCAAAAAGCTGGAGATTTTTCAGCAAGACAATAACCCCAAGCACACATCAAAATCGACAAAGAAATTGTTAATTGGCCACGGAATCTACATTTTGCAGTGGCCATGTCAGTCTCCGGAATTGAGACCTATTGAAAACATGTGGTTTGAATTGAAGAGGGCAGTCCATAAACACAGGCGAAGGATATCAAGGATCTGGAAGGATTCTGTATGAGGAATGGGCTAAGATCCCTCCCAATGTGTTCTCCAACTTACAAAATATATTAGAAAAAGGTGAGGTATTGAAAGGTAAAAAATAGATAAAAAGGGAAATAAATGTGTACTTTTCTTCCCGGAGCAATTGTATTAGTATAAAATAATAGAATTAAAAAGAAAAATTTGAGCATACAATATAGCCCAGTATTTGAATGATTTATTTTATAGTCATGTTTGTTCATCTTTATCAAGGGTGTCAATCATTTCCTGCTCCACTTTGGTGTCCACTTGCCAAAATGTGTCCATATCGATTAGCTGTGTATCTAGGGTCTTTGATAGAACTTGCCAAAATCTAACCGTCCTACATAACGATGCAAAGCATCTGTTTCATATGAGTGGTACCTCAGAAAACTCTGCCAGGGTAAGACTGGCCTTATACAGAAACAACCCGTAGCACCTACCCACTAAACACTAGTTGAGATTGGATAGATTAGATGACTCTCAATTAGGCTTTCAACAACTCCTACCATCCCTCCTTACCCCCCTCCCGGACAGCCAGACAGAACAGATGCCCTTTACCCCAAATCCTTCTAGCTACTGTATCTCTCTATAGTGCTCTAACATTTTAATTATATGACTCTCTTTTCTCTCTCTTTCTCCTCCTTTCCACCCTGTTGTTTGTACCCCCACATGTCTGATCATGTGACTGACGCGCATGTCCCCCCCCCCCTCTCTCCTCCCAGATGTAAATGAGTGTGAGGTGTACCGGCTGGACCAGGGGGGCAAGCTGTGTGTGTACGAGTGTGTCAACATACCAGGCTCCTACCACTGCTCCTGCCCCAGCCACTATAAGCTGCTGCCTGATGGTAGGAGCTGTGAGGGTGAGTGACAGGAGGGTAGGAGGAGATGGAGGGTAGGAGGAAGGGTAGGAGGGATTGGGGTAGGGTAGGAGGGATGGTAGGAGGAAGGGTCGGAGGGATTGATGGAGGGTAGGAGGGATGGATGGAGGGTAGGTGGGAGGGATGGAGGGTAGGAGAGATGGAGGATAAGAGTGATGTAGGGAGGGTAGGAGTGATGGAGGGAGGGTAAGAGGGATGGAGGGAGGGAGGAATGGAGAGAGGGTAGGAGAGATGGAGGGGTTAGGAGGGATGGAAGGAGGGATGGAAGAAGGAAGTGATGGATGTTGGGAGGGTAGGAGAGATGGATGGAGGGTAGGAGAGAAGGGGGTAGGAGAGAGGGGTAGAGGGCGATAGGAGAGATGGAGGGTAGAAGGGGATAGAGGGCGGTAGGGAGGGTAGGGGTGATGGAGGGTAGGAGGGAGGGTGGAGGGCGATTGGAGAGATGGAGGGTAGAAGGGGATAGAGGGCGGTAGGGAGGGTAGGGGTGATGGAGGGTAGGAGGGAGGGGTGGAGGGCGATTGGAGAGATGGAGGGTAGAAGGGGATAGAGGGTGGTAGGGAGGGTAGGGGTGATGGAGGGTAGGGGTGATGGAGGGTAGGAGGGAGGGGTGGAGGGCGATTGGAGAGATGGAGGGTAGAAGGGGATAGAGGGTGGTAGGGAGGGTAGGGGTGATGGATGGCATGGAGGGGGGATGGAGGGTAGAAGGGGATGGAGGGATAGAGGGCAGTAGGGAGGGTATGGGGTGATGGAAGGAGGGTAGGAAGGGATAGAGGACAATGGCCCATTCATTTCCATGGTCTTGATCTTGGAGCTATGCAAGGGACTTTAGAGCTGGGCTTAGAACTACAACGCTACAGGCAGGGAGCGCCACACTGGGGTTGGCTGAAAAGATTTCTAGCTGTCAAATCCGTGTGTCTGGAGGACGGAGGAAGCAAGGATTTGACAGCCAGTAATGCTTTCAGACACAGCCTGGGTCCTGGCTAAGGCGCTGTATAATGGGTCTGATAGGGTTGTGGGGCTTACCCTTCTGGAGCTACGGGGATAGCAGTGATTTATATGACTAAACCCATCAGAATGGAGCTTCCAGAACATAAATAAAGGTGTAATGAGAGAAGGGAGAATGGAGATGAGGGAATGGAGAATGGAGATGAGAGAATGGAGATGAGGGAATGGAGAATGGAGATGAGGGAATGGAGAATGGAGATGAGAGAATGGAGATGAGGGAATGGAGAATGGAGATGAGGGAATGGAGAATGGAGATGAGAGAATGGAGATGAGAGAATGGAGATGAGAGAATGGAGATGAGGGAATGGAGAATGGAGATGAGGGAATGGAGAATGGAGATGAGAGAATGGAGATGAGGGAATGGAGAATGGAGATGAGGGAATGGAGAATGGAGATGAGGGAATGGAGATGAGAGAATGGAGATGAGAGAATGGAGATGAGAGAATGGAGATGAGAGAATGGAGATGAGAGAATGGAGATGAGGGAATGGAGAATGGAGATGAGGGAATGGAGAATGGAGATGAGGGAATGGAGAATGGAGATGAGGGAATGGAGAATGGAGATGAATGGAGAATGGAGATGAGGGAATGGAGATGAGGGAATGGAGAATGGAGATGAGGGAATGGAGAATGGAGATGAGGGAATGGAGATGAGAGAATGGAGATGAGGGAATGGAGAATGGAGATGAGGGAATGGAGAATGGAGATGAGGGAATGGAGAATGGAGATGAGGGAATGGAGGGATGAAGGGATAAACAAACATCATGGTTGGTTTAGCTATGTAGTTCTTTGGAAAGGAAGGCCGATCATGGTAGAGGAAGATATTTCTGTAGAGGTGTCCGTCCTCCAGCCTCTGCCCTGACCGTAGTCCTCAATCCATTTTTTTCTGCCTAACCCCCCCTGTCGTTTCTTACCCTGCTCTACTTCTGGCCAGTGGAACAAATTAGAGAAGGGTAGAGGAGGGAGGGAATGAAGGGTGGAAAGAATAGAGGGATAAACAAACATCATGGTTCAGCTTAGCTATGGGTGAAGGTGTTTGGAAAGAAGGGGAGAAAAAGATAGAGAGCAAGAGCGAAAGACAAGGCAGATGGCTGTATGTATTTATATGGAGGTGTCCCATGTCCCTCTCTCTGGCCTGGCCATAGGCTTTACTCCCCAGGCCTGTTTCATCTGCCCTATAAGCTTAAGAAGTTTTACTTTCTCTGCTGGCCAGTGGAACAGATGACCTCACCACTTCGCAGCAGAAGGAATGTCTTGGTCCAGGATGCGAGACAAGCCGTTTGAGAGACTAAACTGAACTACTAATGTTTCACTCTTTATTTTTTCATTTATTCTCTCTCTCTTCTCTCCCCTACCTCCCATCCACCCTCTGTTTCCCTCTCTGTCTTTCCCTCCCCCTGATGTTGCCCTCCAGATGTGGATGAGTGTCTGACCCAGCAGCACAACTGCAGTAGAGGAACAACATGTATCAACACTGGAGGAGGGTTCCAGTGTGTGAGCCCGGAGTGTCCCCGATCACACGGCAACATCAGCTACGTCAAGACGTCTCCCTTGTAAGTAGTTCAGATAGACACCGCCTGGTGCGTGTGTGTGCGTGTATATCTTCAAATATATAAAACGAAACAAGCCTCTCCTACAGAGTTATTGCTATACGTCTTAGGAAAACAAACATACCAACTCTTGGAGTCATTGACGGGCAAGTCCCTTAAAATGATACAAGAACTCATAGAAATGCTCATAAAACCATACCAGCAGGACAAACAAAGTATGCAAGTAAAAAACTCTCTCAAACAATATTGTTTCTTCATCAGGATGAATCATGACTGAAACATCTCATCTTTCATTTCAAACATTTTGACCAGGGACGCTGGAGGGGAAAGGGGGAAAGGAATGAATTGTCCTCTGTCTGGAAACGATGGTACCAGATTTTGTGTGTGTGTGTGTGTGTGTGTGTGTGATCATGTGATTGATCTGTCTGCTGTACGCATTTGTCTGTTCATATCACTAGAGTCCAAAATAAGTGAAAATGACATCTTCATGTTTCCACCTTATTTGAAGCAGTCTCAAACTCTCCAGAATAAATGTAGAATCTCTAGCGTTGTCTTCTAGAATCCCACTAGCAGCTGTTCTAGTTCAGGCCTCCTGGCTATATGACCACAACCACCATCCTTTCCAAGATGCCTTGGCCTCAGTCTTAGATAGTGTTTGCCAACTCCTCACAAATTGCCTCATTTAAAGGCAATAAAGGTATGAAATGTAGCTCTGTCCACTCCTACTGAACCATCACTGTGCTGAAAGACTGCAGGACTGCCAGTGGAGGAGAGAGAGAAAGAGAGGGAGAGGCAGGGTGAATAAGTACACGGAGACAGAGAAATACTGTTGTCAGGGTTTCTCCATTTCACTCTAATTCACAAGCCTACAGTCTTCGAACAAAAGGTGCTATCTGGAACATAAAAGGGTTCTCTGTCCCCATAGGATCATCCTTTGAAGAACACTTTTGGGTTCCATGTAGGGTTCTATATATATGGAACCCAAAAGTGTTCTACCTGGAACCAAAAGGGTTCTCCTATGGGGACAGCTGAAGAACCCTTTTGGAAGTCTTTGATCTAAGAGTGTAGGGAGGGAGGGAAAATGATGTACACTTTCCTCCTTGTTTATTTTCCCAAGGAGACTGACTTGTGTAACAATACTTGAATCACAATGTTATAATGTGTATGGATCTTTCCACAGTAAGCGTCAAGAGGTTAAACTTGGTCTCAACATCTCCTCTCTTCTCCCTCACAGTCAGTGTGAGAGGAACCCCTGCCCTATGGAGAGTCGTTCCTGTCACCTGGCTCCTAAGACGGTCTCCTTCCACTACATCTCCCTCCCCTCCAACCTCCAGACCCCGGCAACCCTGTTCCGTATGGCAACCGCAGCCGCCCCCGGCCGCCCCGGCCCCGATAGCCTGAGATTCGGCATTGTCGGGGGCAACAGCCGCGGGATGTTCGTGATGCAAAGGTCGGACCGCCAGACGGGTGAATTGATCCTAGTTCAGAGGTTAAGAGGACCACAGGATATCAGTGTTGATGTGGACATGTCAGAGTATAGTGATCGCACCTTCCAGGCTAAGCATGTGGCGAAGGTGCATATTCTGGTATCAGCGTATAACTTCTGAGGAGGATGGACGGACAGAGGAACGAGTGAAAGGGACAGAGAGAGGAAGGGAGAAGAGGAACGAAGAAGGAGGAGAGAGGGAGAAGAATGGAGAAAAGGAGGAGGAGAGAGGGAGAAGGACGGAGAGAGGGAGGATGGCAGAGAGAGAGGGAGGAGGGCGGAGGGAGGAGAGAGGGAGAAGGACGGAGAGTGAAGGAGAGAGGGAGAAGGACGGAGAGAGGGAGGAGGATGGAGAGAGGAGAGAGGGATGAGGACAGAGAGAGGGAGAAGTTGGAAGGAAACGACAGAGCGGGAGGACAGAATGGTTTGGACTGACGTCGATTATGAAGTATATGAGTGAGGATGGTACTGAAATTAATGAATGGTGTATTGAGTGAGTTAATTACTGAATGAGTGAGTGGGTGAGTGAGTAAACATTTGTAAAGCAAACTAACAGAGTGGTAATGGAATGGTAATGAGGTTGCCATGGTGACCGAAGGCTTTGTATATATGCAATGACATTGTGTAGATCAGTTTAAAGGCCCACTCTGTTCCTTTAAAGCTGTTTATCAAAACGGCTGAAAATATCACAGAATGGGCCTTTAAGAGTCATGAACCCCAGAATGCGTCCAAAGTGGCACCCTATTCACTATTAAATAAACTACTTTTTCGTGCACTATGTAGAGAATGGGGTGCCATTTGGGACGTAGACCCTTTAAAACATGAAGCACTCACATGGACCTGATTTATCAGAATATTGTTGTTGTTGTTTTTATTTTGACACAGTCGGTGATTCAATGCAGTGTGATGTTACCTTATATCAGGTACAGCTGTTTTTACTGGCTTGCTTTGTGATTATAGGACCAAAACTCTAAGAACAACTTAAGGCGGTTTGGAGTTAGTTTTTAACAATAGCATTGTACTTGGACGTATTTCTAGTATCATATTGGGCTATTACAGGGTAACTACAGTGATTTGGCAGCCTTGCCAATGCAGTGTACAATACCATCTGATGTTTTAAGGAGTCTTTATTATCGCACATAACTATTTCTCCTGAAATAAAGACCGTCCTTCACTACTACTTTGACCTAATTTACATACAACAAATCAGTTAGTTTGTCCTGATTTACACCCTGTGTCCCTATCCAAAACACATCAGTTAGTTTGACCTGATTTACACCCTGTGTCCCTATCCAAAACACATCAGTTAGTTTGACCTGATTTACACCCTGTGTCCCTATCCAAAACAAATCAGTTAGTTTGACCTGATATACACCCTGTGTCCCTATCCAAAACACATCAGTTAGTTTGACCTGATTTACACCCTGTGTCCCTATCCAAAACACATCAGTTAGTTTGACCTGATTTACACCCTGTGTCCCTATCCAAAACACATCAGTTAGTTTGACCTGATTTACACCCTGTGTCCCTATCCAAAACACATCAGTTAGTTTGACCTGATTTACACCCTGTGTCCCTATCCAAAACACATCAGTTAGTTTGACCTGATTTACACCCTGTGTCCCTATCCAAAACACATCAGTTAGTTTGACCTGATTTACACCCATGTCCCTATCCAAAACACATCAGTTAGTTTGACCTGATTTACACCCTGTGTCCCTATCCAAAACACATCAGTTAGTTTGACCTGATTTACACCCTGTGTCCCTATCCAAAACACATCAGTTAGTTTGACCTGATTTACACCTGTGTCCCTATCCAAAGCACATCAGTTAGTTTGACCTGATTTACACCCATGTCCCTATCCAAAACACATCAGTTAGTTTGACCTGATTTACACCCTGTGTCCCTATCCAAAACACATCAGTTAGTTTGACTTGATTTACACCCTGTGTCCCTATCCAAAACACATCAGTTAGTTTGACCTGATTTACACCCATGCCCCTATCCAAAACACATCAGTTAGTTAGACCTGATTTACACCCTGTGTCCCTATCCAAAACACATCAGTTAGTTTGATCTGATTTACACCCTGTGTCCCTATCCAAAACACATCAGTTAGTTTGACCTGATTTACACCCATGTCCCTATCCAAAACACATCAGTTAGTTTGACCTGATTTACACCCTGTGTCCCTATCCAAAACACATCAGTTAGTTTGACCTGATTTACACCCATGTCCCTATCCAAAACACATCAGTTAGTTTGACCTGATATACACAATGTGTCCCTATCCAAAACACATCAGTTAGTTTGACCTGATTTACACCCTGTGTCCCTATCCAAAACACATCAGTTAGTTTGACCTGATTTACACCCTGTGTCCCTATCCAAAACACATCAGTTAGTTTGACCTGATTTACACCCTGTGTCCCTATCCAAAACACATCAGTTAGTTTGACCTGATTTACACCCTGTGTCCCTATCCAAAACACATCAGTTAGTTTGACCTGATTTACACCCTGTGTCCCTATCCAAAACACATCAGTTAGTTTGACCTGATTTACACCCATGTCCCTATCCAAAACACATCAGTTAGTTTGACCTGATTTACACCCATGTCCCTATCCAAAACACATCAGTTAGTTTGACCTGATTTACACCCTGTGTCCCTATCCAAAACACATCAGTTAGTTTGACCTGATTTACACCCATGCCCCTATCCAAAACACATCAGTTAGTTAGACCTGATTTACACCCTGTGCCCCTATCCAAAACACATCAGTTAGTTTGACCTGATTTACACCCTGTGTCCCTATCCAAAACACATCAGTTAGTTTGACCTGATTTACACCCTGTGTCCCTATCCAAAACACATCAGTTAGTTTGAACTGATTTACACCCTGTGTCCCTATCCAAAACACATCAGTTAGTTTGACCTGATTTACACCCATGTCCCTATCCAAAACACATCAGTTAGTTTGACCTGATTTACACCTGTGTCCCTATCCAAAACACATCAGTTAGTTTGACCTGATTTACACCCATGTCCCTATCCAAAACACATCAGTTAGTTTGACCTGATTTACACCCTGTCCCTCTATCCAAAACACATCAGTTAGTTTGACCTGATTTACACCCTGTGTCCCTATCCAAAACACATCAGTTAGTTTGACCTGATTTACACCCTGTGTCCCTATCCAAAACACATCAGTTAGTTTGACCTGATTTACACCCATGTCCCTATCCAAAACACAACAGTTAGTTTGACCTGATTTACACCCTGTGTCCCTATCCAAAGCACATCAGTTTGACCTGATTTACACCCATGTCCCTATCCAAAACACATCAGTTAGTTTGACCTGATTTACACCCTGTGTCCCTATCCAAAACACATCAGTTAGTTTGACCTGATTTACACCCATGTCCCTATCCAAAACACATCAGTTAGTTTGACCTGATTTACACCCTGTGTCCCTATCCAAAACACATCAGTTAGTTTGACCTGATTTACACCCATGGCCCTATCCAAAACACATCAGTTAGTTAGACCTGATTTACACCTGTGCCCCTATCCAAAACACATCAGTTAGTTTGACCTGATTTACACCCTGTGTCCCTATCCAAAACACATCAGTTAGTTTGACCTGATTTACACCCATGTCCCTATCCAAAACACATCAGTTAGTTTGACCTGATTTACACCCTGTGTCCCTATCCAAAACACATCAGTTAGTTTGACCTGATTTACACCCTGTGTCCCTATCCAAAACACATCAGTTAGTTTGACCTGATTTACACCCTGTGTCCCTATCCAAAACACATCAGTTAGTTTGACCTGATTTACACCCTGTGTCCCTATCCAAAACACATCAGTTAGTTTGACCTGATTTACACCCATGTCCCTATCCAAAACACGTCAGTTAGTTTGACCTGATTTACACCCTGTCCCTCTATCCAAAACACATCAGTTAGTTTGACCTGATTTACACCCATGTCCCTATCCAAAACACATCAGTTAGTTTGACCTGATTTACACCCTGTGTCCCTATCCAAAACACATCAGTTAGTTTGACCTGATTTACACCCATGCCCCTATCCAAAACACATCAGTTAGTTAGACCTGATTTACACCCTGTGCCCCTATCCAAAACACATCAGTTAGTTTGACCTGATTTACACCCTGTGTCCCTATCCAAAACACATCAGTTAGTTTGACCTGATTTACACCCTGTGTCCCTATCCAAAACACATCAGTTAGTTTGACCTGATTTACACCCTGTGTCCCTATCCAAAACACATCAGTTAGTTTGACCTGATTTACACCCATGTCCCTATCCAAAACACATCAGTTAGTTTGACCTGATTTACACCCTGTGTCCCTATCCAAAACACATCAGTTAGTTTGATCTGATTTACACCCATGTCCCTATCCAAAACACATCAGTTAGTTTGACCTGATTTACACCCTGTCCCTATCCAAAACACATCAGTTAGTTTGACCTGATTTACACCCTGTGTCCCTATCCAAAACACATCAGTTAGTTTGACCTGATTTACACCCATGTCCCTATCCAAAACACATCAGTTAGTTTGACCTGATTTACACCCTGTGTCCCTATCCAAAACACATCAGTTAGTTTGACCTGATTTACACCCTGTGTCCCTATCCAAAACACATCAGTTAGTTTGACCTGATTTACACCCATGTCCCTATCCAAAACACATCAGTTAGTTTGACCTGATTTACACCCTGTGTCCCTATCCAAAACACATCAGTTAGTTTGACCTGATTTACACCCATGTCCCTATCCAAAACACATCAGTTAGTTTGACCTGATTTACACCCTGTGTCCCTATCCAAAACACATCAGTTAGTTTGACCTGATTTACACCCTGTCCCTCTATCCAAAACACATCAGTTAGTTTGACCTGATTTACACCCTGTGTCCCTATCCAAAACACATCAGTTAGTTTGACCTGATTTACACCCTGTGTCCCTATCCAAAACACATCAGTTAGTTTGACCTGATTTACACCCTGTGTCCCTATCCAAAACACATCAGTTAGTTTGACCTGATTTACACCCATGTCCCTATCCAAAACACATCAGTTAGTTTGACCTGATTTACACCCTGTGTCCCTATCCAAAACACATCAGTTAGTTTGACCTGATTTACACCCTGTGTCCCTATCCAAAACACATCAGTTAGTTTGACCTGATTTACACCCTGTGTCCCTATCCAAAACACATCAGTTAGTTTGACCTGATTTACACCCTGTGTCCCTATCCAAAACACATCAGTTAGTTTGACCTGATTTACAGTTAAAACACATCAGTTAGTTTGACCTGACCCTGATCCCTATCCAAAACACATCAGTTAGTTTGACACCCTGTGTCCCTATCCAAAACACATCAGTTAGTTTGACCTGATTTACACCCTGTCCAAAACACATCAGTTAGTTTGACCTGATTTACACCCTGATTTAAACACATCAGTTAGTTTGACCTGATTTACACCTGTGTCCCTATCCAAAACACATCAGTTAGTTTGACCTGATTTACACCCTGTGTCCCTATCCAAAACACATCAGTTAGTTTGACCTGATTTACACCCTGTCCCTATCCAAAACACATCAGTTAGTTTGACCTGATTTACACCCTGTGTCCCTATCCAAAACACATCAGTTAGTTTGACCTGATTTACACCCTGTGTCCCTATCCAAAACACATCAGTTAGTTTGACCTGATTTACACCCATGTCCTCTATCCAAAACACATCAGTTAGTTTGACCTGATTTACACCCTGTGCCCTATCCAAAACACATCAGTTAGTTTGACCTGATTTACACCCTGTGTCCCTATCCAAAACACATCAGTTAGTTTGACCTGATTTACACCCTGTGTCCTATCCAAAACACATCAGTTAGTTTGACCTGATTTACACCCTGTGTCCCTATCCAAAACACATCAGTTAGTTTGACCTGATTTACACCCATGTCCCTATCCAAAACACATCAGTTAGTTTGACCTGATTTACACCCTGTGTCCCTATCCAAAACACATCAGTTAGTTTGACCTGATTTACACCCTGTCCCTATCCAAAACACATCAGTTAGTTTGACCTGATTTACACCCTGTCCCCTATCCAAAACACATCAGTTAGTTTGACCTGATTTACACCCTGTGTCCCTATCCAAAACACATCAGTTAGTTTGACCTGATTTACACCCTGTCCCCTATCCAAAACACATCAGTTAGTTTGACCTGATTTACACCCTGTGTCCCTATCCAAAACACATCAGTTAGTTTGACCTGATTTACACCCTGTGTCCCTATCCAAAACACATCAGTTAGTTTGACCTGATTTACACCCATGTCCCTATCCAAAACACAACAGTTAGTTTGACCTGATTTACACCCTGTGTCCCTATCCAAAGCACATCAGTTTGACCTGATTTACACCCATGTCCCTATCCAAAACACATCAGTTAGTTTGACCTGATTTACACCCTGTGTCCCTATCCAAAACACATCAGTTAGTTTGACCTGATTTACACCCATGCCCCTATCCAAAACACATCAGTTAGTTAGACCTGATTTACACCCTGTGCCCCTATCCAAAACACATCAGTTAGTTTGACCTGATTTACACCCTGTGTCCCTATCCAAAACACATCAGTTAGTTTGACCTGATTTACACCCTGTGTCCCTATCCAAAACACATCAGTTAGTTTGACCTGATTTACACCCTGTGTCCCTATCCAAAACACATCAGTTAGTTTGACCTGATTTACACCCTGTGTCCCTATCCAAAACACATCAGTTAGTTTGACCTGATTTACACCCTGTCCCTCTATCCAAAACACATCAGTTAGTTTGACCTGATTTACACCCTGTGTCCCTATCCAAAGCACATCAGTTTGACCTGATTTACACCCATGTCCCTATCCAAAACACATCAGTTAGTTTGACCTGATTTACACCCTGTGTCCCTATCCAAAACACATCAGTTAGTTTGACCTGATTTACACCCTGTCCCTCTATCCAAAACACATCAGTTAGTTTGACCTGATTTACACCCTGTGTCCCTATCCAAAACACATCAGTTAGTTTGACCTGATTTACACCCTGTGTCCCTATCCAAAACACATCAGTTAGTTTGACCTGATTTACACCCATGTCCCTATCCAAAACACATCAGTTAGTTTGACCTGATTTACACCCTGTCCCTCTATCCAAAACACATCAGTTAGTTTGACCTGATTTACACCCATGCCCCTATTCAAAACACATCAGTTAGTTAGACCTGATTTACACCCTGTGCCCCTATCCAAAACACATCAGTTAGTTTGACCTGATTTACACCCTGTGTCCCTATCCAAAACATATCAGTTAGTTTGACCTGATTTATACCCTGTGTCCCTATCCAAAACACATCAGTTAGTTTGACCTGATTTACACCCTGTGTCCCTATCCCAAACACATCAGTTAGTTTGACCTGATTTACACCCTGTCCCTCTATCCAAAACACATCAGTTAGTTTGACCTGATTTACACCCATGTCCCTATCCAAAACACATCAGTTAGTTTGACCTGATTTACACCCTGTGTCCCTATCCAAAACACATCAGTTAGTTTGACCTGATTTACACCCATGCCCCTATCCAAAACACATCAGTTTGTTAGACCTGATTTACACCCTGTGCCCCTATCCAAAACACATCAGTTAGTTTGACCTGATTTACACCCTGTGTCCCTATCCAAAACACATCAGTTAGTTTGACCTGATTTACACCCTGTGTCCCTATCCAAAACACATCAGTTAGTTTGAACTGATTTACACCCTGTGTCCCTATCCAAAACACATCAGTTAGTTTGACCTGATTTACACCCATGTCCCTATCCAAAACACATCAGTTAGGTTGACCTGATTTACACTCTGTGTCCCTATCCAAAACACATCAGTTAGTTTGATCTGATTTACACCCTGTCCCTCTATCCAAAACACATCAGTTAGTTTGATCTGATTTACACCCTGTCCCTCTATCCAAAACACATCAGTTAGTTTGACCTGATTTACACCCTGTGTCCCTATCCAAAACACATCAGTTAGTTTGACCTGATTTACACCCTGTCCCTCTATCCAAAACACATCAGTTAGTTTGACCTGATTTACACCCATGTCCCTATCCAAAACACGTCAGTTAGTTTGACCTGATTTACACCCTGTGTCCCTATCCAAAACACATCAGTTAGTTTGACCTGATTTACACCCATGTCCCTATCCAAAACACGTCAGTTAGTTTGACCTGATTTACACCCTGTGTCCCTATCCAAAACACATCAGTTAGTTTGACCTGATTTACACCCATGTCCCTATCCAAAACACATCGGTTAGTTTGACCTGATTTACACCCTGTGTCCCTATCCAAAACACATCAGTTAGTTTGACCTGATTTACACCCATGCCCCTATCCAAAACACATCAGTTAGTTTGACCTGATTTACACCCCTGTGTCCCTATCCAAAACACATCAGTTAGTTTGACCTGATTTACACCCTGTGTCCCTATCCAAAACACATCAGTTAGTTTGACCTGATTTACACCCTGTGTCCCTATCCAAAACACATCAGTTAGTTTGACCTGATTTACACCCATGTCCCTATCCAAAACACATCAGTTAGTTTGACCTGATTTACACCCTGTGTCCCTATCCAAAACACATCAGTTAGTTTGACCTGATTTACACCCTGTGTCCCTATCCAAAACACATCAGTTAGTTTGACCTGATTTACACCCTGTGTCCCTATCCAAAACACATCAGTTAGTTTGACCTGATTTACACCCATGTCCCTATCCAAAACACATCAGTTAGTTTGACCTGATTTACACCCTGTGTCCCTATCCAAAACACATCAGTTAGTTTGACCTGATTTACACCCTGTGTCCCTATCCAAAACACATCAGTTAGTTTGACCTGATTTACACCCATGTCCCTATCCAAAACACATCAGTTAGTTTGACCTGATTTACACCCTGTGTCCCTATCCAAAACACATCAGTTAGTTTGACCTGATTTACACCCTGTGTCCCTATCCAAAACACATCAGTTAGTTTGACCTGATTTACACCCTGTGTCCCTATCCAAAACACATCAGTTAGTTTGACCTGATTTACACCCTGTGTCCCTATCCAAAACACATCAGTTAGTTTGACCTGATTTACACCCATGTCCCTATCCAAAACACATCAGTTAGTTTGACCTGATTTACACCCTGTGTCCCTATCCAAAACACATCAGTTAGTTTGACCTGATTTACACCCATGTCCCTATCCAAAACACATCAGTTAGTTTGACCTGATTTACACCCTGTGTCCCTATCCAAAACACATCAGTTAGTTTGACCTGATTTACACCCTGTGTCCCTATCCAAAACACATCAGTTAGTTTGACCTGATTTACACCCTGTGTCCCTATCCAAAACACATCAGTTAGTTTGACCTGATTTACACCCTGTGTCCCTATCCAAAACACATCAGTTAGTTTGACCTGATTTACACCCTGTCCCTCTATCCAAAACACATCAGTTAGTTTGACCTGATTTACACCCATGTCCCTATCCAAAACACATCAGTTAGTTTGACCTGATTTACACCCTGTGTCCCTATCCAAAACACATCAGTTAGTTTGACCTGATTTACACCCATGCCCCTATCCAAAACACATCAGTTAGTTAGACCTGATTTACACCCTGTGCCCCTATCCAAAACACATCAGTTAGTTTGACCTGATTTACACCCTGTGTCCCTATCCAAAACACATCAGTTAGTTTGACCTGATTTACACCCTGTGTCCCTATCCAAAACACATCAGTTAGTTTGACCTGATTTACACCCTGTGTCCCTATCCAAAACACATCAGTTAGTTTGACCTGATTTACACCCATGTCCCTATCCAAAACACATCAGTTAGGTTGACCTGATTTACACTCTGTGTCCCTATCCAAAACACATCAGTTAGTTTGATCTGATTTACACCCTGTCCCTCTATCCAAAACACATCAGTTAGTTTGATCTGATTTACACCCTGTCCCTCTATCCAAAACACATCAGTTAGTCCTGATTTACACCCTGTGTCCCTATCCAAAACACATCAGTTAGTTTGACCTGATTTACACCCTGTCCCTCTATCCAAAACACATCAGTTAGTTTGACCTGATTTACACCCATGTCCCTATCCAAAACACGTCAGTTAGTTTGACCTGATTTACACCCTGTGTCCCTATCCAAAACACATCAGTTAGTTTGACCTGATTTACACCCATGTCCCTATCCAAAACACGTCAGTTAGTTTGACCTGATTTACACCCTGTGTCCCTATCCAAAACACATCAGTTAGTTTGACCTGATTTACACCCATGTCCCTATCCAAAACACATCGGTTAGTTTGACCTGATTTACACCCTGTGTCCCTATCCAAAACACATCAGTTAGTTTGACCTGATTTACACCCATGCCCCTATCCAAAACACATCAGTTAGTTAGACCTGATTTACACCCTGTGCCCCTATCCAAAACACATCAGTTAGTTTGACCTGATTTACACCCTGTGTCCCTATCCAAAACACATCAGTTAGTTTGACCTGATTTACACCCTGTGTCCCTATCCAAAACCCATCAGTTAGTTTGACCTGATTTACACCCATGTCCCTATCCAAAACACATCAGTTAGTTTGACCTGATTTACACTCTGTGTCCCTATCCAAAACACATCAGTTAGTTTGATCTGATTTACACCCTGTGTCCCTATCCAAAACACATCAGTTAGTTTGACCTGATTTACACCCTGTGTCCCTATCCAAAACACATCAGTTAGTTTGACCTGATTTACACCCTGTGTTTGAAAACACATCAGTTAGTTTGACCTGATTTACACCCTGTGTCCCTATCCAAAACATATCAGTTAGTTTGACCTGATTTATACCCTGTGTCCCTATCCAAAACACATCAGTTAGTTTGACCTGATTTACACCCTGTGTCCCTATCCCAAACACATCAGTTAGTTTGACCTGATTTACACCCTGTGTCCCTATCCAAAACACATCAGTTAGTTTGACCTGATTTACACCCATGTCCCTATCCAAAACACATCAGTTAGTTTGACCTGATTTACACCCTGTCCCTCTATCCAAAACACATCAGTTAGTTTGACCTGATTTACACCCATGCCCCTATTCAAAACACATCAGTTAGTTAGACCTGATTTACACCCTGTGCCCCTATCCAAAACACATCAGTTAGTTTGACCTGATTTACACCCATGCCCCTATCACACAACAAATCAGTTAGGATGATCAAGTGATCAGTAATATGATCAGCTATGTTCAGGTCTAAAGAAGAATTGGTCAGAAAAAAAGCATGTTTATAGGGAAGTCCTTTGAAATCACAAACCAGAATGGAGGTCAAAGCCTGCACATACTGGACTGTTGGTCAATGTTAGAACCGAAAGAATGTCACGGCAGAGCTTTCACTTAGTTGTGACTGGAGTAATAGCCATATGGAAATTAAAGATATACTTCAGTGTGTTTTTCAATTATTTATTTATCCGAGAGAGACTAGAGAGAGAGAGCGAGAGAGAAAGGGCGTAATGTTCACCACATGTGCTTTCCCTCTTGTCTTTCTTACTCTCCGTCTGTCTCTGCTCCTCCAGTGAAGGGGTGGAGGAGAGAGAGATAGAGAGAAGAGAAAGACATGCCCTGATCGTGTACTCACTACACCCCTGCCTCAAAATGATAATGCTCTTTAATGGCCGACTCAATGCTTATCATTAGTAACATGCCTCCTGCACTCAGCTTACTGTCCTCGTTTGAAGCTGTATGCTTGGCCTATTTGATGATGCACACATGTTTTGTAGAAGTTCAGAGGAGGGTGATATTGCTGGAGACAGTTAGAGAGCAGAGTACTGTCTAGTCTGGGTAACACCGAACTCTCCAATTCCTCCTGACTTCAGAGTCTGGAATGACTCAATGCGTCAACAATGAAGGGGGCTTTGATTTTACTGGTTGGTTCTCCTCTGTGTCTTTCTCACTCAAATGCACAGCCACACACAGCCCCCAAGCGCCACCCCCTTCTATTACAACAGAAATGGTTGGTTCTCCTCTGTGTCTTTCTCACTCAAGTGGTTCTGGAAAGAGCCAAGAACTTGAGGGGAACGTACATCTTCCTCAACGAGGACTATCCTGAAGCTGTGCGTCAGAATAAAAATAACTTACCCCTGCTATGAAAACTGCAAGAGCATGTGGGGACATTGCTTACATCCGATAAGACAGGCTCATTGTCCAGCCTCCCTCCCAGAAGCCTGGAAGGGATGAGAGAGCCAAGCCTATGGGTTCGTAGCTTCAACCCCACAGCGGACTAACACACACCTGATTAATTGACTGTGAAATTGATGTTTTTTTTTATCTTGCTTTGTTTGCTCTTTTCCATATTATATCTATCTCTGAGAATCTACCCAGGAAAGGGCTGAAAATAGCCCATATTAATATACACTACATGACCAAAAGTATGTGGACACCTGCTCGTCGAACATCTCATTCCAAAATCATGGGCATTAATATGGAGTTGGTCCCCCCTTTGTTGCTATATCAGCCTCCACTCTTCTGGGAAGGCTTTCCACTAGATGTTGGAACATTGCTGCAGGGACTTGCTTCCATTCAGCCACAAGAGAGCATTAGTAAGTCGCTCTGGATAAGAGCGTCTGCTAAATGACTTAAATGTAAAAATGTAAATGTCGGACACTGATGTTGGCCGATTAGGCCTGGCTCGCAGTCAACGTTCCAATTCATCCCAAAGGTGTTGGATGGGTTTGAGGTCAGGGCTCTGTGCAGGCCTGTCAAATTCTTCCACACAAACCATTTCTGTATGGACCTCGCTTTGTGCAGGGGGCATTGTCATACTGAAACAGGAAAGGGCCTTCCCCAAACAGTTGCCACAAAGTTGGAAGCACAGAATCATCTAAAGTTATTGTATGCTGTAGCGTTATGATTTCCCTTCACTGTAACTAAGTGGCCTGAACCATAAAAACAGCCCCAGACCATTATTCCTCCTCCACCAAACTTTACAGTAGCACTATACATTGGGGCAGGTAGCGTTCTCCTGACTTCCTCCAAACCCAGATTCACAATAACAGGACTTACAGTTGATCAGGGCAGCTCTAGCAGGGCATAAATTTGACGAACTGACTTGTTGGAAAGGTGGCATCCTATGACAGTGCCACTTTGAACTGAGCTCTTCAGTATGGCTAATCTACTGCCAGTGTTTTCTATGGAGATTGCATGGCTGTGTGCTCGATTTTACACAACTGTCAGCAACGGGTGTGGCTGAAATGACCAAATCCTCTAATTCCAAAGGGTGTCCATATACTTTTGTATATATTGTGTATTTAGCCTTAGAAATAAGGTTCATGAAATCAACAACTTGCTAACATCTGATGACATTCATACAGTATATTAGCAATTTCTGACACTCACTTAGATAATTCCTTTGATACAGCAGTAGCAACACAAGGATATAACATCTATAGAAGAGACAGAAATGCTTATGGGGGACATGTTGCTACAGTGGGGCAAAAAAGTATTTAGTCAGCCACCAATTGTGCAAATTCTCTCACTTAAAAAGATGAGAGAGGCCTGTAATTTTCATCATAGGTACACTTCAACTAAGACAGACAAAATGAGAGAAAAAAAATCCAGAAAATCATATTGTAGGATTTTTAATTAATTTATTATGGTTATGGTGGAAAATAAGTATTTGGTCACCCACAAACAAGCAAGATTTCTGGCTCTCACAGACCTGTAACTTCTTCTTTAAGAGGCTCCTCTGTCCTCCACTCGTTACCTGTATTAATGGCAAATGTTTGAACTTGTTATCAGTATAAAAGACACCTGTCCACAACCTCAAACAGTCACACTCCAAACTCCACTATGGCCAAGACCAAAGAGCTGTCAAAGGACACCAGAAACAAAATTGTAGACCTGCACCAGGCTGGGAAGACTAAATCTGCAATAGGTAAGCAGCTTTGTTTGAAGAAATCAACTATGGGAGCAAATATTAGGAAATGGAAGAAATACAAGACCACTGATAATCTTCCTCGATCTGGGGCTCCACGCAAGATCTCACCCGTGGGGTCAAAATGATCACAAGAACAGTGAGCAAAAATCTCAGAACCACACGGGAGGACCTAGTGAATGACCTGCAGAGAGCTGGGACCAAAGTAACAAAGCCTACCATCAGTAACAAACTACGCCGCCAGGGACTCAAATCCTGCAGTGCCAGACGTGTCCCCCTGCTTAAGCCAGTACATGTCCAGGCCCGTCTGAAGTTTGCTAGAGAGCATTTGGATGATCCAGAAGAAGATTGGGAGAATGTCATATGGTCAGATTAAACCAGCATCAGAGAAACAACAACAAATGCCGCATTATGGGAACACGAAGAAACAGACCTCATGATCGTCACTTGTGAGGCCATCATTGACAAGCATCTCTTAGAGGTTTACATTAGCCACTAAAGGAGGTTCTAAAAAGTGCCTGATCACTAGAAAAGGGGTCACAGGGTGGAAGGTGATGGTACATAGGGGTACCCTGACGTAAAAATGTCAAACACAGGGGCCTCTGCAGGTTACTTACAGTCAGGGCCCAGTGCTGATTTAGGATCAGATCTCCCCTGTCCATGTAAGGGGGATACCTAGTCAGTTGTACAACTGAATGCATTCAACTGAAATGTGTCTTTTGCATTTAACCCCTCAATCAGAGAGGTGCGGGGGGCTGCCATAGCTTTTTACCTTGTCAGCATAGGGATTCGATCCAGCAACCTTTCAGTTACGGGCCCAACACTCTAACCACTAGGCTACCTGCTGCCCCTCTAAACTTATTCATTATAATCTTAAAGGCAAAACTGATCCTAGATCAGCACTCATACTCTGAAACGCTTTGTGAATATGGGCCCTGGGCTCCACAATGTCTGTTGATCCCAATTCATTCCCTGCCAAACTTTACGTCCCTCTTGGCCCTGAGGTCTTCACTAGTTAACACAGCCACAAAGTCATAATTGTGAAATGGTGCTGTGGCTGTGTTAGTGACAAACCTCTAAGCAACCCTTCGATGTTGGCAGATCTGTAAGGTGTAAGCTCCTCCTCTACACAGCATACTTCCCCAATACCCTTTAGATCAGCAAACTTCTGGGGCCAAGAGGGAGGGAATGAATTGGGACGGGCTGTGGCTGTCACTCACCACTTCTCGTTTCCGTAGGTGTCAACATAGGGATATGGTTGGCTGAGGGATTTCATAACCCTACATTCACCCTGGCCTGGAGCAGTCAGCTTTCTAACAAACGCTGTGTCATTTAACAAACGTTTCTTACTTGATCCTTTGAAGAAAGAAAGCTTTCTTTAAAAACATGTTAGTGAAAAACAAGCTTTCATTGTGACAGGACACACACTGCAGGTGCATGCGATTGTAGAGTTCACGAGGTGTTCCTACATAAGTGCCTTCACAACATTCACAGCCTATAGCCCTCTGTGGAACAGAGTGGGTTTATTCACGCCAGTCAGGAACACGTTGATTCTGTATAGTCCCTACACCCCATTACCTTACTGAACAGTCAACAAAAAGACATATCACTTTTAAAAATATAAGATTCAAATACCATTCAAAAACAGCTTAGTCTGGTTATCAAAAGGATGTCCTAAAACCCCCTCATGGTAAATACAGTATATGTAAATGTTCTGAGCGGTTTCTCTGACTTCGGATGAAAATGAGTTAGTCTTTGCTATCTGCGGCACACGAACAGCTGTGCAAATGGAACATCTCATTCCACTAGACTAAAACAGGGGTTCCCTTTCCAGCATTGGGTAACATCCAGCGCCCCCCCCCTGCGCGCACAAGCACTGTTCATGAAACAAACTGTTCACACCCCTCATCGGTGAAGAGAATTTTGCAGGTTTAAAGCTAATTGTCTTGCAATTCTATACATTCTGCCGTGTATTCATGTGATATGTGACAAAAAAAATTACAATATCTATGGGAAATGTTATTGTTTTACAGCTGACCCGGGCTACTTGATCTGGACACTTCTGACAAGTTACAAATAGCTCTCTAAGGTATGCAATGATTGACATGACAAGAGGAACTGAATTCTACTATTACAACTTTCAAGAGTAAGTTTAAAGCCGGACTGAGTTCCTAGAGAACGTCACCCAGTCAACACAGGAACACATTGGTTTGGTAAGAAATCTGACTGAGGGAACAGTCCTGCCAGATGGGACAGTATACCACCTCGTGAGAGCACCAATATGACGTCATATGATGATAGCACATCTGCCTGACTAGATCATGGCTGGGTTCAGGACACTGAAATAACCAAGATCTTATAATGATCAGTGGTTATAATATTTTCCTGTGACTGCAATAATACAAAAACATATTGGTCAAATAAACATGTTTTATTTACAATTAAATGAACCATTGTATTACAATAACAATCAGAAATACAGATTCTCTTTCTCTCCAAGTCAACAGAAATAAATAGACATACAGGCAAATGAATATGTACTTCCCAAATGGCACCTATCTAGTGAGTTACTTTTGACCAGGGTGAATAGAACTCTGGTCAAAAGTAGTGCACTCTATAGGGAATAGGGCTCTGGTCAAAAGTAGTGCACTCTATAGGGAATAGGGCTCTGGTCAAAAGTAGTGCACTCTATAGGGAATAGGGCTCTGGTCAAAAGTAGTGCACTCTATAGGGAATAGGGCTTTGGTCAAAAGTAGTGCACTCTATAGGGAATAGGGCTCTGGTCAAAAGTAGTGCACTCTATAGGGAATAGGGCTCTGGTCAAAAGTAGTGCACTCTATAGGGAATAGGGCTCTGGTCAAAAGTAGTGCACTCTATAGGGAATAGGGCTCTGGTCAAAAGTAGTGCACTCTATAGGGAATAGGGCTCTGGTCAAAAGTAGTGCACTCTACAGGGAATAGGGTGCCATTTCAGAAGCAGCCCTGGAATGAAATGTTCAAGCATAGTTCTGAAGACAAACATTCCAAAAATAGGTACAAGGCAATAAATATTCAGTCACCTGGTGACTTAGGAAACAACAGGACTAACAGTCAGCCAAAACCAGACTGTTCTGTGAAAATAACAGACAAGTGAATACAGTCGTAGGCTACATGACAAGGAAAGAATGAGCATGAAGGCAGCCAGGGTCTGAGTAAGAAGAAGCATCTAATTCTGATTTTCTACAAGTTAGGAAAAGCTCCAAATACACTAGGTCTGATTCCCAAACGCATCCCTAGACCCTACTGCCTACACACGAGATCGGAGGGGAAAGATTGGAACATCTAGGGGGTAGGGGTTGTTTCTGGACAGGTCTAAGGAAATAGTTGGGAGTTGACAACGAGTAAATGGACAACCCCCTAACCTTGTCCCTAGGCTGCAGAGGACAACATCATGAACCAATCCAACATAAACCCGCTAACCTTGTGCCTAGGCTGCAGAGGACAACATTGACCAATCCAACATAAACCCCTTGTGCCTATCCAAGGTCCAAAACGATATAACCGCCATCGATAAAAGACAGTACTGTGCAGCAGTCTTCATCGACCCGGCCAAGGCTTTCGACTCTGTCAATCACCGCATTCTTATTGGCAGACTCAATAGCCTTGGTTTCTCAAATGACTGCCTCGCCTGGTTCACCAACTACTTTTCAGATAGAGTTCAGTGTGTCAAATCGGAGGGCCTGTTGTCCGGACCTCTGGCAGTCTCTATGGGGGTGCCCACAGGGTTCAATTCTTCTTTCCCCCGGAGCGTGAGTCACTTCATGAAAACAGAAAAGCAGTGAGATTTTTGTCCGTGGGCTATTTCAGAAAACAATTTGGAGGACGGTGAGGTCGGCTGTGGATCGATGTGGGATAAATGTCTGGAGGTAGTCCAACAGTAGAGAAGACGATGAGGATCTTTTTTTTTCAGGTAGAACTCTAGTCTCTCTATCACTCTCTCTACCTCAAAACCTCCAACATATCAGCAACAAAGCTAACACTCAACTCCAGCCAGCATCAGAGAAACGACAACAAATGCCGCATTATGGGAACACGAAGAAACAGACCTCATGATCGTCACTTGTGAGGCCATCATTGACAAGCATCTCTTAGAGGTTTACATCAGCCACTAAAGGAGGTTCTAAAAAGTGCCTGATCACTAGAAAAGGGGTCACAGGGTGGAAGGTGATGGTACATAGGGGTACCCTGATGTAAAAATGTCAAACACAGGGGCCTCTGCAGGTTACTTACAGTCAGGGCCCAGTGCTGATTTAGGATCAGATCTCCCCTGTCCATGTAAGGGGGATACTTAGTCAGTTGTACAACTGAATGCATTTAACCCAACCCCTCAATCAGAGAGGTGCGGGGGGCTGCCATAGCTTTTTACCTTGTCAGTTTAGGGATTCGATCCAGCAACCTTTTGGTTACGGGCCCAACACTCTAACCACTAGGCTACCTGCTGCCCCTCTAATCTTATTCATTATAATCTTAAAGGCAAAACTGATCCTAGATCAGCACTCATACTCTGAAACGCTTTGTGAATATGGGCCCTGGGCTCCACAATGTCTGTTGATCCCAATTCATTCCCTGCCAAACTTTACATCCCTCTTGGCCCTGAGTAGGTCTTCACTAGTTAACACAGCCACAAAGTCATAATTGTGAAATGGTGCTGTGGCTGTGTTAGTGACAAACCTCTAAGCAACCCTTCGATGTTGGCAGATCTGTAAGGTGTAAGCTCCTCCTCTACACAGCATACTTCCCCAATACCCTTTAGATCAGCAAACTTCTGGGGCCAAGAGGGAGGGAATGAATTGGGACGGGCTGTGGCTGTCACTCACCACTTCTCGTTTCCATAGGTGTCAACATAGGGATATGGTTCACCAACTACTTTTCAGATAAGAGTTCAGTGTGTCAAATCGGAGGGCTTGTTGTCTGGACCTCTGGCAGTCTCTATGGGTTGCCACACAGTTCAATTCTCAGGCCGACTCTTTTCTCTGTATATATCAATGATGTCGCTCTTGCTGCTGGTGATTCCCTGATCCACCTCTACGCAGACGGCACCATTTATTATACATCTGGACCTTCTTTGGACACTGTTAACAAATGAACTTCAATGCCATACAACACTCCTTCCATGGCCTCCAACTGCTCTTAAATGCTAGTAAAACTAAATGCATGCTCTTCAACCGATCGCTGCCGCACCTGCCCACCCATCCAGCATCACTACTCTGGACGGTTCTGACTTTAGAATATGTGGACATCTACAAATACCTAGGTGTCTGGTTGACTGTAAACTCTCCTTCCAGACTCACATTAAGCATCTCCAATCCAAAATATAGAACCGGCTTCCTATTTCGCAACAAAGCCTCCTTCACTCGTGCTGCCAAACATACCCTCGTAAAACTGACTATCCTACCGATCCTTGCCTTCGGTGATGTCCTTTACAAGATAGCCTCCAACACTCTACTCAGCAAATTGGATGCAGTCTATCACAGTGCCATCCATATACTACCCACCACTGCGACCTGTATGCTCTCGTTGGCTGGCCCTCACTACATATTCGTCATCAAACGCACTGGCTCCAGGTCATCTATAAGTCTTCGCTAGGTAAAGCCCCACCTTCTCAGCTCACTGGTAACCATATACTGGGGTGAAAACAGACTCTCTATTTGCACATCTATCACTCCAGTGTAAATGCTAAATTGTAATTATTTCACCTCTATGGCCTATTTATTGCCTTAACTCCCTAATCTTACTACATTTGCATACACAGTGTTGTTTTTGTCGCACTGCTTTACTTTATCATCTTGGCCAGATCGCAGTTGTAAATGAGAACTTGTTCAACTGGCCTACCTGGATAAATAAATATTGGGATTGTTGGTCCACATGAAACTAACACCCCTACATTTGTGCCGTCTCATACACCATAACATGCATATGAAGACTTCAACAGACACCATCTAACTGGCACCAGTACCAGAACCTTTTCATAAATGGCGGACAACAAATGTGTACTTTGAAAGTGTTCAACTATTACAAAACATGGGGATTGGGATAGCTATGTTGGAGTCATACCAACATCCCCTTTTCAATGGCAAAACAAATGCATGAATTAACCAGAGACTGTCATTTCTAATAGTTTCTCCTTTAAAATGAGTTTAGGAATAGACAGTAAATCAGGGATCAAATTAAAACACACAATAACAATATCCCCATAAATTAACCAAGAGAGTAAACTAGAGGCTTTAGCACATATACCCCCTAAAAATATTTAACTAGGCAAGTCAGTTAAGAACAAATTCTTGTTTACAATGACAGCCTACCCCGGCCAAACCCTAACCCGGAGGACGCTGGACCAATTGATTGGGAGTCCCATAGGGCGGCGCACAATCACAGACGGTTGTGATACAGCCTGGAATCGAACCAGGGTCTGTAGTGACACCTCTAGCACTGAGATGCAGTGCCTTAAGACTGCTGTGGAAGTACACTTAAACAAGAACCGATATTAGTCCCAAATGGCACCCTATCCTCTGTTTAGTGTACTACTTTATACCAGGGCCCATAGGGCTCTGGTCAAAAGTAGTGCACTATATAGGGAATAGGATACCATTTAGGGCACAAACAATGTTAAAAAAGGGGGAGGGTACCAGAAAAAAAAAAAAATGTTTTGTCACATACACCTGATAGGTGCAGTGAAATGATTTGTTTTACATGGTCAGCCATAGTAGTACGGAGCTCCTGGGTTCTATAATTGCCATGGTGCCTCGGCAGAGAACTCATGTACATATGTAATCATATTTAATATTTTGTACCAAGTTTTACATTTTTCAATAGCTAAATGAGTGCAGATCAAGTCTTGATATCATGAATTTGAGTCATGCCCATAAATTGTAGTGGTGTAAAGTACTTAAGTAAAAAATACTTTAAAGTATTGCTTAAGTAGTTTTTTTAGGGTATCTGTACTTTACTATTTATATTTCTGACAACTTTTACATTTACTCCACTACATTCTTAAAGAACCCTACTGCCTCTGATCTGGCAGACTCACTTAAACGCACATGCTTCATTTGTAAATTAAGTGTTAGAATGTGCCCCTGGCTATCTGTATATTCAAATAAAATGGTGCCATCTGATTTGCTTAATATAAGGAATTTGACATGATTTATACTTTTGATACTTAAGTATATGTTAGCAATTACATTTAATGTTGATACTTGAGGAAAAGTATTTAGTTCGAAATATACTTATGTAGTATTTTACTGGATGATTTTTACTTGAGTCATTTTCTATTAAGGTATCTTTACTTTTACACAAGTATGATAATTGGGTACTTTTTCTACCACTACGAAATGTATGAAAATCAGCATTGTCAACAAGCTAGGTAATGCTAGCTAGCCGGTGTGTTTTCATTTGAATTACACCAATGACTCAGGGTTGCTTTTCACCGACGGTGATCCAAGAGGCAGTGGGACAGCTTTTCATTACTTTGGAGGATACTTCTGAAGTGATGACTGTACAAGGTGGGGATCTCAAAGCTCATCACAGTCCCAATACAGAGGATCTGCAGACGGCAGAGACGCCCTGATGACATGGAGCTGCCGGCCTACCTGCCTGCCCTTGGACATGCTGACCAGACCACCACCGCTTATGACCATCTAGCTATGAGCTTCCAGATCCTCTCATGAGAGCAGCTGTCCATCTGGAGGTTTCAGGAAACACTCAGACTTGACCCATCTACTGTTGTAGCCTATATCTTTAAATACATGCTTGTTGGTTATTTTGCTTAACAAGCACTTTGAGATTCTGTCTAATGAAAAGCACTATAGAAGCTGAATAAATTATTCATAACTTCTCAATGCCATGGGCCTCAACTAAAGTACTGCCTCTACTAACCAACGTCAGGGGTGCATCAGTGATGTGAAACTTTCTGAACATCAATAGCAGATAGAACGGAATTGTGTCGGCTCTAGCATTATTCTTCTGACAGACAATCTACACAAGACATTTCTATCTGAACAGACCCAAGCCCTGTGATCCTACACTTACATCAACACTTCTGTTTAGTACTGCGTAACTCATACTAAACGAATGAATCCTGTGTCCCAGCATAGAAAACACAATGCAGACAACTATCCCCCACACAACACATCACATTATACTTTGGTTAGGAAGCAATAAAGCTTCACTCAGTGAGATATAATAAACACTATATATACACACACCTCTGAATTATCATCCATCAAAATATCACATTGGTCCTATATTACGTAATGTATCCAATTGGTGTAGAAATAATATACCAGCTTGTTCCCTTCTCAAAGATACAGTATAAAGTCAAGTTTTATCACAAAAACTGTCCCAAATGGCATCCTATTCCCTATACACATTAGTCATTTAGCAGATGCTCTTATCCAGAGAAAATTACAGAAGTGAGTGCATATATCTTCATACTTTATCGTACTGGACACCCAGTGGGAATCGAACCCACAACCCTGGCGTTGCAATCGCCATGGTGTACCAACTGAGCCACACAGGTCCATAGTTCCCTACTTTTGACCATTACCCCATAATGACGAAGTGAAAAGAGGATTTCAGAAATGTTTGAAACAAACAGAAATACCTCATTTGCATAAGTATTCTGACCCTTTGCTATCAGACTTGAAATTGAACTCCGGTGCATCCTGTTTCCATTGATCATCCTTGAGATGTTTCTACAACTTGATTGGAGTCCACCTGTGGTAGATTCAATTGATTGGACATGATTTGGAAAGGCACACCCTAGTCTATAGAAGGTCCCACAGTTGACAGTGCAAGTCAGAGCAAAAAACCAAGCCATGTTGTCGAAGGAATTGTCCTTAGGGGTTGATACAGGATTGTGCCAAGGCACAGATCTGGGGAAAGGGTACCAAAAAATGTCTGCAGCATTGAAAGTCCCCAAATACACTGCCCTCCATCATTCTTAAATGGAAGAACTTCCTAGAGCAATCAAGGGAGAAGGACCTTGGTCAGAGAGGTGACCAAGTACCCGATGGTGACTCACACAGCTCCAGAGTTCCTCTGTGGCGATGGGAGAAGCTTCCAGAAGAATAACCATTTCTGCAGCACTCCACCAATCAGGCCTTTAGGGTAGTGGCCAGACAGAAGCCACTCATCAGTAAAAAGTACATAACAGCCCTCTTGGAGTGTCCCAAAAGGTACCTAAAGGACTCTCAGACCATGAGAAACAAGATTCTCTGGTCTGATGAAACCAAGATTGAACTTGTTAGCCTGAATGTCAAGCGTCACATCTGGAGGAAACCTGGCACCATCCCCTACGGTGAAGCATGGTGGTGGCAGCATCATGCTGTGGGGATGTTTTTCAGCGGTAGGGAGTTGGAGACTAGACAGGATTGACGGAAAGATGAACAGAGCAAAGTACAGAGAGATCCTTGATGAAAACCTGCTCCAGAGCGCTCAGGACTTCAGACTGGGGCAAAGGTTCACCTTCTAACAGGACAACGACCCTAAGCACACAACCAAGACAATGCAGGAGTGGCTTCAGGACAAGTCTCTGAATGTCCTTGAGGGACCCAGCCAGAGCATGGACTTGAACCCGAGCTAACATCACTTGAGAGCGTAAAAAAAAACGGTGCAGCGACACTCCTCTTCCAACCTGACAGAGTTCGAGAGGATCTGCAGAGAAGAATGGGAGAAACTCCCTAAATACAGGCGTGGCAGGCTTATAGTGACAAACCCAAGAAGACTCGAGGCTGTAATCTCTGCCAAAAATGCTTGAACAAAGTTCTGAGTAAAGGGTCTGAATTCTTATGGAAATGTGATATTTCAGTTCTTTTATTTTGCAAAACATTCTAAAAACCTATTTTCATTCAGTCATTATGGGTTATTGAGTGTAGTTTGATGAGGAAAAAAAATAAAAAATTAATCAATTTTAGAACATGGCTGTAACGTAACAAAATGTAAGTAACGTAAAGGAGTCTGAATACTTTCCGAAGGCACTGAATAGGGAATAGGGTGCACTTTGGGACACACTCAATTGTTATGTCTTGGTTTGTGGAGAGGGTGAGAGGGCTAAACACATTAGGGCACACCGCAGCAAAAATGTTTTGCAACGGAAAACTATAACCAGCATTTCTTATTGGACAAGTTCAGGTAGTACCTCCTGTTTAAATCAGTTTTCTTCCATTTGATACCCAATGAATAGGACCCTGCTGATCGCCAAGTCAGAGGTGTTAAGCCCCAGTAGTGTTGTAGACAGAGGTCTGACTCTCAGCCTAAACAGGCCTAGGACGGGAGAGGTGTCGCGCTCCTGGTGATCTGTCTCTTCCATGCCATGCAGGACGAACCAATCTCAGAAGGAAGAGATGCTCTGCATCCATCGTGGGTAGTAGGAAGATTTCCCCATGTTACTCCATCTTGGACATTTCATATTTTGTAGTCATGATTTCCTAGGTAAGGAATACAGTGGAAAATATATATATATACCATCTCGAATACCATAGTGGCTGTACATATAAAATTGCCTACTGGGAATTTAATAACATAGGAAATGCACAGTGAAATAAACCATATATACTGAGTTACAAAACATTAGGGGAAACCTAGTCAGTTGTACAACTGAATGCATTCAACTGAAATGTGTCTTCTGCATTTAACCCAACCCCTCAATCAGAGAGGTGCGGGAGGCTGTCATAATCAACATCCACGGCGCCCGGGAAACAGTGGGTTGACTGCCTTGCTCAGGGGCAAAACAACAGATTTTTACCATGTCAGCTAGGGGATTCGATCCAGCAACCTTTCAGTTACTGGCCCAACACTCTAACCACTAGGCTACCTGCCGCCCTTATTAGGAAAGTCTTCCTAATATTTAGTTGCCTCCTCCTTTTGCCCTCAGAAAAGCCTCAATTCACAGAGGGCATGGACTCTACAAGGTGTCTCAAGCGTTCTACAGGGATGCTGGCCCATGCTGACTCCAATGCTTCCCACAGTTGGCTGGATATCCTTTGGGTGTTGGACCATTCTTGAAACACACAGGAAACTTGAGCATGAAAACCCCAGCAGCATTGCAGTTCTTGACACACCGGTGAGCCTGACACCTACTGTTCAAAGGCACTTAAATCTGTCTGCCTTGCCCATTCACCCTCTGAATGGCACACATACACAATACGTCTCAATTTTCTCAAGGCTTAAAAATCCTTCTTTAACCAATCTCCAACCCTTCATCTACACTGACTGAAGTGGATTTAACAAGTGACATCAATAAGGGATCATATCTTTCACCTGATAGCACATGCCATGGAAAGAGCAGGTGTCCTTAATATTTTGTATCCTCAGTGTATTTTGCCATTGACAGAAATGACCCCGTGTTAAAAATATACACACCTCATCTGAATCAAGAAGGACAGGCAACGCTCTACAATGGAGGAAAATAAGGAGAAAACATTTGTTTTTATGAAACCACCACCTAATAATGGTGACCACATTAAACCAGGATTTCCCAAACTCGGTCCTGGGGACCCCAAGTGGTGCAGGTTTTGGTTTTTCCTAACACTACACAGCTGATTCAAATGATCAATGCCTGATGTTTAGTTGGTTATTTAAATCATCTGTGTAGTGCTAGGGTAAAAACATGCACCCTTTGGGGTCCCGAGGACAGAGTTTGGAAAACGCTGCTATAAACACACCTGCTATTTTGGTGTTGATAGAACTATTTCTTGATAAGTGATGCTTACACGTCTGTTAGAGAGGTAGGAATGTTCTCTTCTACCCACTTCAAGTCTTCATCCTGGACAGGAGGGTGAAAATAAAAGAGAGAACTACTCAACGCTGCCCTCTGTTGTTTGAACTCGGATGTCATTCACTAGACTAAAAATACTGAACAAAAACATAAAACGCAACAATGTTCCTGAGTTACAGGTCATATAAGGAAATCAGTCAATTTAAATAAATTCATTAGGCTCTAATCAATGGATTTTCACATGCCTGGGAGGGCATAAGCCCATCCAATTGGGAGCCAGGCCTACCCACTGGGGAGTTTTTCCCCCACAAAAGGGCTTTATTACAGACAGAAATACTCCTCAGTTTATCAGCTGTCCGGGTGGTTTGTCTCAGTCGATGCCGCAGGTGAAAAAGCCGGATTTGGAGGCCCTGGGCTGGTGTGGTTACACGTGGTCTGCGGTTGTGAGGCCGGATGGACATACTACCAAATTCTCTAAAATTACATTGGACGAAGTTTATGGTAGAGAAATTAACATGCAATTCTCTGCCAATAGCTCTGGTGGTCATTTCTGCAGTCAGCATACCAATTGCACGCTTCCTCCTTGAGACATCTGTGGCATTGCGTTGTGACAAAACTGCACATTTTAGTGGCCTTTTATTGTCCCCAGCACAAGGTGCACCTGTGTAATGATGCTGTTTAATCAGCTTCTTGATATGCCTAACCTGTCAGGTGGATGTATTTTCTTGGCAAAGGAGAAATGCTCACAAACAGGGATGTAAACAAATTTGTGCACAAAATTTGAGAGAAGCTTTTTGTGCTTTTATTTCATCTCATGAAACCAACACTTTACATGTTGCATTTATATTTGTGTTCAGTATATACAGTAGATGGTCATTTGTTCTTGAAGGTAATTTTTGTGCTTGAATTGCATCACAGGTCAGAGCAAACATTTGAGTGTCAGTTACCTGAAAGTGAAACTTTATTGACTGACAGAAAAGGTTGGCTTGTTGGTATGCTGTATTTATATGTGGAGATATTGTGTTCATATTGATTGGATAATTGGAAATGGACTTAATTCCCTGAGGGAACAAATCAAGTTGTATTAATTGAATTGAAGGTTTGATACTAACCGGGTTAGATCCTGAAGGCTTGGCTGAGCCGTTCGTCTCACTCTTAAAGTTGGAGGCTCTCAGCTTTATGCCATCAGCTGTGTGTGTTTAGAGAAACACGGAGAGAAAGATCACCAAGGTTCAAACACATTATCACTAAAGAAGTTAAACAAAAACAGAAGTACATGTACAATACCTAAATTAGCTGACACCAGGAACTCCTCAATCTCCTCATCGTCAGAGTCATCCATCAGTGGAGTGAACGCATATCTGAGGAGAACAAAGGAAGAGTTCAATTATGAACAGTTATAAAGCCTTAAAAATGGTTCTAAAGCTTCAGAACATTTAAAGGCTGTGTAAGTTTGTGTTTTCTCTGAAGCTTTGAAGAGTGGTAAGGTGAGGCACTTTCTCCCTGACTGACTGTTGGTAGTTTGATATGTCAACATATTGCCATTGATAAATCTACAGCACACTCAACAAGGTAGCTACGGTGCAGGTTGTAGACAATGGTCTCCGCACACTTAGATCAAAGCACATTTCACTAATATAATAGGCAGGTCAATCATCAACGCTGGTTGTTAGCTGACTGCAAGGCACTAGAGGGTAGTGCGTCCAGCCCAGTACATGACTAGGGCCAAGCTTCCTGCCATCCAGGACCTGTCAACCAGGCGGTGTCAGAGGAAGGCCCTAAAAATGGTCAGACTCCAGCCACCCTAGTCAGAATGTTTTCTCTGCTACCGCAAGGCAAGCGGTACCGGAGTGCCAAGTCTAGGTCCAAAAGGCTTCTCAACAGCTTCTACCCCCAATCCATAAGACTCCTGAACAACTAATGAAATGGCTACCCCCCCCCAATAAAATTTGATTAGGCGTTCTCCAATACAACACCGTCCACATATAGGACGACACACACACACATTTGATATTACTATCCTAGTGGGGACCTCAAAAGTACTTCCATTCAAAATCCTAATTTTCCCTGACCCTGAAAATAGACTGCCATTTTTTTACTATCCTTGTGGGGAATTCTGCCCCTGAACAGGCAGTTAACCCACTGTTCCTAGGCCGTCATTGAAAATAAGAATTTGTTCTTAACTGACTTGCCCAGTTAAATAAAGGTTTAATAAAAGGTACCCACGAGGATAGCCACACACACCATGCAACCTCACCTCTGGTTGTTAGCAGAGGGTCTCCATAAGAACATGATAACCAGCAGTATGATGGAGAACAGGAACCTCCAGAAGGCATCATCTACCCACAGCTCCACCCAGTCCTGTTATATGGAATAATACAAACAATGTCATCCATGATACTGTTCAATACATTACCCAATACGGCAGTCTTGAGCTGGCATTTTTTACAATACGTTGATTCAATGCTGTTGATTCAATGTCTTAAGTCCTGAATAGTGAAAATTATGTTTTCATCAAATTTAAATGATATTTGGATGAAACCAGTATCAGTTCAAAGAAAGGTGACCCAAGTATGAAAAATGACTGTAGCTGGTACGATCATAAAGTTACTGGTCCCCTCGAGCTGTGTCAAGTCCCTGGATTCAGGAGGCAGGCAATACCAAGGATTTACTTGTGGCTTTATGCAACGTCATATAAAACCGGCATCACATGCATCTACACCTTGCTTTGTTTATAAACCAGTGGGTTGTGGGTTCGATTCCCACGGGGGACCAGTATGGGGGAAAAGTATGAAAATGTATGCACTCACTACAGTAAGTGGCTCTGGATAAGAGAGTCTGCTAAATGACAAATGTCAATGTAAATCTCAAGCAGAATTACTTGTTACCTTTCATCTGTGGTGCGACTGATCGTTACAGCTGGTCAAGCTACAGCTCGCATCGAGGCAAATAACACTGAAACATGCATATGAGAGCACCAGCTGTTCCGGGTGACTGTGTGATCATGCTCTACGCAGCCGATGTGAGTAAGACCTTTATACAGGTCAACATTCACAAGGTCGCAGGGCCAGAAGGATTACCAGGACGTGTACTGCGAGCATGCGCTGACAAGTGTCTTCACTGACATTTTAAACATCTCGGAGTCTGTAATACCAACATGTTTCAAGAACACTAAGGTAACCTAACCTGCCTTAATGACTACCGACCCATAGCACTCACATCTGTAGCCATGAAGTGCTTCGAATGGCCGGTCATGGCTCACAACACCACTATCCCAGAAACCCTAGACCCACTCTAATTTGCATACCGCCCCAACGGATTCACAGATGATGCAATCTCTACTGCACTCCAAACTGCCCTTTCCCACCTGGACAAAAGTAACACCTATGTGAGAATTATATTCATTGACAACAGCTCAGCATTGAACACCATAGTGCCCTCAAAGCTCAAAGCTCCTCACTAAGCTAAGGACCCTGGGACTAAACACCTCCCTCTGCAACTGGATCCCGGACTTCCTGACAGGCTGCCCCCAGGTGGTAACGGTAGTAACAACACATCTGTCATGCTGATCCTCAACACAGGTGCCCCTCAGGGGTGCGTGCTCAGTCCCCTCCTGCACTCCCTGTTCACTCATGACTGCACGGCCAGGCGCGAGTCCAACACCATCATTCATTTTGCCGATGACACAACAGTGGTAGGCCTGATCACAGACAACACAGCCTTTAAGGAGGTGGTCAAAGACCTGGCCGTGCGGTGCCAGGACAACAACCTCTCCCTCAACATAATCAAACCAAAGGAGATGATTGTGGACTACAGGAAAGAGGACCGAACACACCCCCAATCTCATCGACGGTGCTGTAGTGGAACAGGTTGAGCGCTTCAAGTTCCTTGATGTCCACATCATCAAAGATTGTCCAAGCACACCAAGACAGTTGAAGACGGCACGACAAAACCTATTCCCCCTCAGGAGACTGAAAATATTTGGCATGGTTCCTCAGAGTCACCATTGGGAGCATGGTTGCATAACTGCCTGGTACGGCAACTGCTCAGCAGTTGTATGCTGAGCTGCAAGGCACCAGAGGGTAGTGCGAATGGCCCAGTACATCACTGGGGCCAAGCTTCCTACCATCCAGGACCTCTATACCAGGTGGTGTCAGAGGAAGGCCCTAAATATTGTCAAAAACTCTGGCCACCCTAGTCATAGACTGTGCTCTCTGCTACCGCATGGCAAGCGGTACCGGAGCGCCAAGTCTAGGTCCAAGAAGCTTCTAAACAGCTTCTACCCCCAAGCCATAAGACTCCTGAACATCTATCAAATGGCTACCCGGACTATTTGCATTGCCTGGAACCTTTAAGAAATGCACAGAGCAGTCAAACTTGATATCACACAACTGGACCATTTGCTGCCATTACAAGAAGACATACTCACAGATTGACAGTCGGCTAGTCTGAATTTTTTCGTCGTCCACACCATGAAAATGATTGAAGCTGAAGGTGGGGGAAAAAAATACAACCAAAACTGCATCAGACCATTTCCATTCAATTGTGAGACTAATTCTGAATGAAGTATGAAGTAGGCTACATACATATACTGCTTTATAACGTTGTTCATAATGCCTTATACAGTAGTAATGTGTTATGATACTCATGAACTATAAAAACATGACAATTGTCTTCCTGGCTGTACTCACCTATAATGGCAAAGATGAGTGTGTTTGTGAAATGTCTGTAGAGAGACAGCTTCACTGGATTTCTCCTCAGCTTCAGTGTCTTTATAGTGTGAGCCAGGCTCACAAATATGTTAGGGGGCAGTCAAGGAAACAGCAGCTGGGCTTCACAGTATGTAACTTACAGACCTTTTTATTTTATCTTTATTTAACTAGGCAAGTCAGTTAAGAACAAATTCTTGTTTTCAATGACGGGATAGGAACAGTGGGTTAACTGCCTGTTCAGGGGCAGAACGACAGATTTGTACCTTGTCAGCTCGGGGGTTTGAATCATGGAAGAACCTAGCAAAAATCAGCAGAGATGATAACATGCAAGGTGTACAGATGATGCCCCGGACAGGGATAGGGGCCAAGGGCTCGGCCCAGACTACTAGATCTCTAATATCAGACCTCCAGGTTAGCTAGCTGTGCTATAGCGTGCAAGAATTAATTATTTGCCCTCATGCAGAGACCCTTTGGATTGGCACAGGGAGGGACAGTGTAGCCCTGGGTAGGGACCTCCAGTGGACAGAGTAGCCCAAGGCTCAGGCTGAGGACCAGAGAAGCCCCGGTAGGGATAAGGGGGCCCCCAGGGGAGAGAGTAGCCTCAAACAGGGCTATCAGCACACCAAAGGATATCCACCAGCAGAGAGAAGAGTCAATCAGAGCCAGAGGAATGTTGGCCAACAGAGCCAGGTCAGAGTCTTTCGCCTGAGAGGAAGAAAGAAGAAAGGGATTGAGAGAGACAGGTGGGAATAATGGGGGGAAGAAAGAGAGAAGACAGAAAGTGATGGAGAGTGAGTGGGGGAGAGAAAAATAACAGCACTAACCAAAGAAAATTACCTAGTGAAACATGATTTAATATACAATATAAGTTTACAATTCAAACTGTACAAGATACATTATAACCCCAGCACCATGACTTTCAGTGAAAATATTTAGTATGCAACACAATAAGGTGTCATTCTGTAACACTGATAGACAAGTGATACAGCCAAGTAGGCCATTAAGTTATGATAGACCACTAGAGGTGCATTATGGGGTAAATATTCTAAATAAGGAAGGATATGAACCAGATGATACAGAAGTCCATCAATGCTAGAACAATGGATGTGATGAGGGCGGGGCCATTGTCACGAACCTTTAGTGAATGCATACACACGTATTGAACAGAATTCCCATAACCCACACCTTAGCAAAACAGCACGCCATCGAGAAATGAAGGTTCACATTCAAAATGCAAGCTCACTGGAGGTAAGCAAGCTCAGGAATACGCCTTACCCCAGTGATCCTAAGCACACCTTCGATGGCAGCAAAGGCAAAGTACAGCACACCTAGTCCCACCACTCTGTGCATCACTGTACCCAGTCGAGGTCTGATGGGAAACGCACACAACGCAGGAAAAATGACTAAATACATACAGCACGATAACGTCACTGGGGTCACCTATCAAAGGACAGGGAGTAAGAGTGTGTGACGACCTTTATTTTCTCAACTTACTTGACTATACCATATCCCAGACTGACGATAATGACCAGCAGCCGTGCCAGGGTTCTCTTCAGGGCAGAGATGAGCTCAGCAAAGATCAACAGGCCTGGAGCTAAAAACAACATCCACATTGGAATTAATTCTCTCACACGAGACAGAAAAACTCTTGCTCAGAATAATAACACTCCCTAAACCTCCCCCTTGGCCCCAAGCCTGCGATGTTTGAAAATCTGTAAGGTAGAATTAATATGGTGGACTCTCCGCCACTATACTGCTGATACCTATCCAGACCCTTCAGATCTGCCAACATTGAAAGGTTAGGGCCAAGGGACAGGGAGGGAATTGGGACCAGATCAATGTGATCCGTTCCACCATGCTACTATACAGAGGATCTTAGTACTTTATTTAAACCAGTCAGACAACAGAGTTAGGTGTAACTGTAGTGTAGACTTACAAGCTGCCCCGACACCGTTGGTGTTCTCGTACTCAGCACAGAACACAGCCTTCTCCACCATGCTACTATACAGAGGATCTTAGTACTTTATTTAAACCAGTCAGACAACAGAGTTAGGTGTAACTGTAGTGTAGACTTACAAGCTGCCCCGACACCGTTGGTGTTCTCGTACTCAGCACAGAACACAGCCTTCTCCACCATGCCCAGAAAGATGACTCCAGCTATCCAGAACTGGATCCTCAGTAAGTCCTTCCAGTAGCAGGCAGCCCACAGGAACCAGAGTAACGCATACAGGATGTACACTGTACACATCACCATGTAGAACTGAAACAGAGACAAAGGGTGAGAGAAAAATATTGGTTCTTCCAGTAGCAGGCTGAAGACATAAACCAGAGTAACACGCACACCGTACAGGATGTACACATCACCATGTAGAACTGAGATGCGTGTTGAAACAAAATAACAGACAAGGTATTTTTCTGAACAAACCACAAGGTCCTGTACGGTTCAGTTAGTAGAGCATGGCACAAGCAATGGCAGGATTGTGTGCTTGAATGCTTTGGATGAAAGTCAGCTAATATATTATTACATGAAGACAACACAAAACAGGCATCTGATATCTATGACAATGATTAACCCTACAATGTATATGTGGCTAGGGACAAGCACTGGAAATTAGCGTGAGCTAAAATGTCATGGTGCAATGCATCCCACTGTTGTTTATTCAATGTGTCACTGACTATGTTTAATTGTATGTATACTCACGATCATGAGAGGCCATTCCGTGATGGAGATGTAGCCGTGAGTTCCTTTCATTACGACGTTGACTGGAAATATAAAGACTCAATCACCTATCCATAACACAATAATTAGGGTTACAATATACAATAAATTTCCTGTGGCATTCTGCACTAGAATCGAATAGTCCCAGCGATTTGCAACTTTTCAGGGAAGTCAGAAACCAATACACACAGTCAGTTAGGAACGCAAAGGCTAACTTTTTCAAGCAGAAATTTGCATCCTGTAGCTCTAAATCCCAAAAGTTTTGGGACACCAAAGTCAAGGGAGAATAACAGCACCTCCTCCCAGCTACCCACTGCACTGAGGCTAGGAAACACTGTCACCACCAATAATTTCAATAAGCATTTCTCTACAGCTGGCCATGCCTTCCTCCTGTCTACCCCAACCCTGGCCAACAGCTCCGCACCCCCCGCAGCTACTTGCCCAAGCCTCCCCAGCTTCTCCTTCACCCAAATCCAGATAGCAGATGTTCTGAAAGAGCTGCAAAACCTGGACCCATACAAATCAGCTGGGCTAGACAATCTAGACACCCTCTTTCTAAAATGATCCGCCGCCAATGTTGCAACCCCTATTACCAGTCTGTTCAATCTCTCGTATCGTCCGAGATCCCTAAAGGTTGGAAAGCTGCCGCGGTCATCCCCTTCTTCAAAGGGCTGACACTCTAGACCAAACTGTTACAGACCTAGATCCATCCTGCCCTGCCTTTCTAAAGTCTTCGAAAGCCAAGTTAATAAACAGATACCTGACCATTTCAAATCCCACCGTACCTTCTCCGCTGTGCAATCCGGTTTCCGAGCTGGTCACAGGTGCACCTCAGCCACGCTCAAGGTACTAAACGATATCATAGCCGCCATCGATAAAAGACATCACTGTGCAGCCGTCTTCATCGACCTGGCCAAGGCATTCAACTCTGTCAATCACCGCATTCTTATCGGCAGACTCAATAGCCTTGGTTTCTCAAATGACTGCCTCACCAACTACTTCTCAGAGTTCAGTGTGTCAAATCGGAGGACCTGCTGTCTAGACCTCTGGCAGTCTCTATGGGGGTACCCCAGGGTTCAATTCTCGGGCCAACTCTTTTCTCTGTACATATCAACGATGTCGCTCTTGCTGCGGGTGATTCCCTGATACACCTCTACGCAGACGACACCATTCTGTATACATCTGGCCCTTCTTTGGACACTTAAACCTCCAAAACAAGCTTTAAATGCATTATTTTCAACCGATCGCTGCCCGCGCCCGCCCGCCCGACATCACTACTCTGGACGGTTCTGACTTAGAATATGTGGACAACTACAAATACCTAGGTGTCTGGCTAGACTGTAAACTCTCCTTCCAGACTCATATTAAACATCTCCAATCCAAAATTAAAGCTGGAACGGGCTTCCTATTTCACAACAAAGCCTCCTTCACTCACGCCGCCATACATACCCTCGTAAAACGGACTATTCTACCGATCCTTGACTTCGGCGATGTCATTTACAAATAAGCCTCCAACACTCTACTCAGCAAACTGGATGCAGTCAATCACAGTGCCATATACCACCCACCACTGCGGCCTGTATGCTCTCGTCGGCTGGCCCTCGCTACATATTCGTCGCCAGACCCACTGGCTCCAGGTCATCTGTAAGTCTTTGCTAGGTAAAGCTCCGCCTCAGCTCACTGGTCACGATAACACCCACACGTAGCACGCGCTCCAGCAGGTATATCTCACTGGTCATCCCCAAAGCCAACACCTCCTTTGGCCCCCTTTTCTTCCAGTTCTTTTCTGCCAATGACTGGAACGAATTGCAAAAAAAGTACAAATTTAATATAAAAATGTAAATCGCTGAAGTTGGAGACTTATATCTCCCTCACTAACTTAAACATCAGCTATCTGGGCAGCTAACCGATCGCTGCAGCTGTACACAGCCCATCTAGCCCATCCAATCTACCTACCTCATCTCCATATTGTTTTCATTTACTTTTTTTGCACACCAGTATTTCTACTTGCACATCATCTGCCACTCCTGTGTTAATTTGCTAAATTGTAATTACTTTGCTACTATGACCTGTTTATTACCTTACCTCCTCACGCCATTTGCACACACTGTATATATACTTTTTTTCCTATTGTGTTATTGACTATGTTTGTTTATTCCATGTGTAACTCTGTGCTGTTTGTGTCGCACTGCTTTTCTTTATCTTGGCCAGGTTGCAGTTGTAAATGAGAACTTGTTCTCAACTGGCCTACCTGGTTAAATAAAGGTGAAATAATATTTAAAATATACAACATGGAGCAATGTGATCAAAATGGCCAATGTCCTTTATATCATTTTAATTAGTATTTAGGCTGCCTAAAGAAATGTAATTTTCTTCTTGGTAAGCCTCACAAGCAAGTTTAACATTCCAAGTATTCAATAACTGGGTCATGTTCATTAGGGTAGATCACCGTAAAAATGTTGCAGAGTCCAGCTAGTACCTTCCCGTTACAGTCAATTCTCTTGTTAGTTCTGGTGGTCCCTCCCTGTTTCAGTCTGCATTCTTCCGTCTGGTGCCTGGTGAACACAACCCAGTTGAAGTGAAATTGGGGTTAATGCAGTGAACCCACCTGTTAGATTCCAGTTGGCTTCCTGTTTGTTAGACTTAATCACCACCACCAGCAGATAGGGGCCGTCCTTCCACGTGGTGGCGATGACGTCATGTTTAAGCGACACACTGCCGTTCTTCAGACTGCCGACTTTGTCGTACTCCTCCATCGTCCACTTCGTGTAGTTTTCATCTGAGCCCTGGGTAGGATTGAACCAACATTTGTTTTGAAAGGGGGTTATATGCATTATGCAATGAAGAACGCAGGAAGTAATGAGAATGTGAAAAGTGATAGTCTGGTTCCAGATCTCTTTGTGCATGCTGCATATGGCCAACTCCAACGGTCATTGACAACAACCTTAGCAACTTGCAATGTAGCCGAAAGTAAGTGTGTGTAAAACTTTTTTTATATGCATCATCAGTGAAACATCATGACCTCATCGTAGCATCTCACCGGTGCTGCTCCTTCCATGGGAGGGACAACTGGCCGTGGTTCTGCCTTGGCTTTCTGAAACAAACAAAGTTGTCATACAATAAGTTGTCAGTAAGTCAAACGCAAAGTTCCAAAACAAATTATTCTTCCCAATATATCCTTTTCAAACTATTGAGGCAACCAGAATATTTCGTTTTCACACTTTCCCTTTCAGCACAGTTTCAGCTACTATGGAAAAGGTGTAACCAGGCCAGCTCAGGAGTGTGAAAAGCACTGTAATGTAATGGAACTCATGTATGTAACCTATAAGCCCTTACATTTAGCATTGGGAAGTATCGCAGGTCATTGTTGCAGCTCAAGGGCTTGTGCTTGTGCTCAATGCATTCCCCTTGTCCTAGAGGGTTAGGATCCATACTCTGTCCTCGACTCAGTGGCGTCCTCTCATACATTTCCTTTAAAGTAATCATTTATATTCATATTCAATGTTTCACATCTATTTAATACAGAAAATATTCAACCATATTTATTAGTAGTTGAATGTAGGGAGACATACATTTCCTATGAGGAATGACGGGATTTAAAAATAACTCTTACAGTTAGTATAGTCAACTGGTAATTCACACCAACTGTCAAAATGTGGCACTACCATAGGAATTCTAAACAAATGAGTCATTACGAAAATGTTCAAGGTATTGATAATGAAAGATGACTACGGCAAACTCACTTTCTGCTCCACACCCATATATGTCAGCCTATAGACATTAAATAGCCTATAACTTAGTACTAGTCACTTACTGTAATTACTACCTGTACTTTACTTACCTCAATATTATTGAACTCATTGTGGCAGGGATAGTATTTCAAGTACCATTGAATGGTAAAAGTCATCTCCTCTGGACAACCAAAGGACACAACTAAAAGAGAAACAATAAATTGGTGTAAAGAGAAACAATAAATTGGTGTTACAGAGGTAGTTCTTTGGGCGCTTTCATATCCCTTCTGTGATCCAGATCCTGGGAGTGCTTGGTAGTCTGTCTGAAACAAATCCTGGACCTGCTAATCTTACCTTTCAATTTGATATCAGTGTCTTTATACATGGATTTCCTCAAAAGTAATGGTCTTGAGGTCTGAGAAGAGGAAACAGCATTTACATTAGTTAGATAAACTGAGTGATAGGTCTACACTAGAGTCAGGTCTGATTAATGCCAGCACTGGAACAAAACACAGGCACTGGTCTGGTGACCTATGTCTCCATCCTCTCAGAGTAACAGTGATGATTTAAGATCAGATCACAATGAATGAGATTAAAAGGACGGGGGACCTGATCCTAGATCAGCACTGATTCCTACTCAGACACTTTATATGGGCCCTGGTGACCATTATTGGGAGTCCCTAGGCAGGCAATGGCAGCTCTCACATTACTCTGCAACAGGATATGGTGGTGGACAGACATCTGACCAGCTCCATGGAAAATTGGGTCTACGTCCCAATTAGCCTACCTAACCTTCCTCCTAAAGTGTGCACTTGTTCACTTCACTGACTTGAAAGCAAATGATTGGTAGACACGATGTTTGTCTTACCCCTTCAATTCATTGGACATTGTAACGTTAGCTAATATAGTTACTATAGCAATAGACTTCTGGCATAGCCTAGTTAGCTATATAGTTACTATAGCAATAGACTTCTGGCATAGCCTAGTTAGCTATATGTTCGAATCTGGACATTAGCTAGCTAAATGGTTGTTAGACTTCTTATATCGGGGCTAAATTGCAGGCAATGATCTAGCCCAGTACAGGACAGTGGTCTCTCTGATATTTGTTTACATACCGCCTACGTTGTATGTTAGGTAGCTGCCTAACCTAGCTCGGCTATGTTGAGGCAATACATTAAGAAAACATTTGGGGTAACGTCATAACTATGGTCTAAACTAAAACAGCTTGCCTAATTGTAGCATGGTATATCATTCAAAGAATATTCCCAAACCAACTAACGTCAGCTAACTAGTTAGCTCACTCACCAGATAGCTAACGTTAGCTAACGGTGCATAGACAGTACAATGGCTTGTGCAAATCGATAGCCTGAATATGTTCAGGAAAATGCATTATCAATCAATACTGTAATGTTCAATTTTAATGAACAGAAAATCTGGCTCGCTAGATTGCTAGGACGGATGAATCGCACTGCTGTTCTTGCTAGTTAACTCGAAACCTAACTTTAGCTTGACAACTAGATAAATTGAATATTTTAATACTCACATTGACAACTGTAATACTCCATTGTCCCGGTTCTGGTGCTGCCATGACCCCGCTATTTACATCGCCCAATAAAATGATCCCTGTCAAAAGAAGGAGCCAGGGTTTGACTGAGCTAACCTTGCTGTTCCACGTCCTCACCCGTACAGAAGCAGCCATGTTTTCAGTAGCTCTAGTGTTGCGTGGCTGGCTGGCCAACTCACCTGAGTGGAAAATGTCACACACCTGGGTATCTTTGAGTTGACGTTTTGGCATTAGATGCATTGCACCATACACCATGTAAAGCAGTGCCAGTTACCATATACTTTATAAAAACGATAGCAACTTGAAATCTGTTATTCATTTACCTTTCAATGATCATCATCATATTGTGTGTATTTTATTCATTTCAGGATGGATTTATTTTCAGAAGGATAAACAAAATAGCACCTTTTTGTATTTGCAATCGTTTATTACGTTATGTCAAAAATAATGCAAATCACTAACAAGTCAATATCAACATTGACTAATATTTGACAAAAGTTGTACTTGTTTTAAAATCCTTAATTGAAACTATTAGATATTGTAATGACCTGACTAGATCATAAATGAACAATTGTCCAGACAGAGGCCTGAGCTTGCGAATTGACGGTTTATTGAACCAACTTTACACAGGCTACTGTTTGGGCCGTAGCACACGCCAAATAGATAACCCACAATCCAACCGTGACCTTCTCTTGTGAAGCCCAGATGTAAGAGAGAGAGAACAAAGGCTGAACCTGGTCTTAACTTCCAATGCCCAACCCCCCCTCCACGCCACTCCGCCAACCACCAGGATGCCCGGCATCAGAACATTCCAGGCATTCCCGTGATTGGCAGATAGCAGGTTGATTGACATGTCGGACCCCGCGAACACCGGGTACTGGTCAGTACAACACAACCACCTCCTAGCCTAGCACATAACACACAGCTGTCTGTGCGGGTCGCTACACAGCCCCCACCACAAAGTCCCTCGTCCCGAGGGAACAAACAAAGTCTCTGGGCGACCCGGAGGTCTCCTTTGCCTGCGTGGCCGTGATGGTCGCAGAGTGCCCCTCTGGGAACCAGGGGATGAAGGCAGGGATATGGGGGACAAGGAAGCGGGAACGGGTAATACAGTCCGTGGTTCTGGGGAACCACGCGGTGACACAGGGGGGGAGACAGGGGGAGTGGGCTGTCTGGAGCCTTGTCTGCGGCACCTGAGGGTGGGTGCCTGGAGAATGTCATTGCCAGAGAGGGGAATTGTGGGGGTTCCTGGGGTTTGGGGAGAAGAGGCCCCTCTGTATGGGGCTAACCTGTCCCGGTGCAGTGCCACCTTTCTCCCCCTGGGAAGAAGCTGCACCGGTACACAACCTCCCCTACCCTCTCCAGGACACTGCAGGGTCCCACCCAGTGACTGTCCAACTTGGGGCATCTGCCTTTTTTTCCTTAGGGGCTGTAGACCCAGACCAGCTCCCCAGCCACAAAGTGCCTTCCCCGGGTGTGCACGTCATAGTTCCTTTTCTGCCTCACACCTGCATTCACCAGCTGCTCTCTGGCGAAGGTGTGGGCTGTCTCCAGGCGGTCCTGGAGTCTCCGGGCATACTCCGGCCCCGGAGGAACATGAGGGCTATCCAGGGGCCGACCAACGCCATCTCCGCAGGGGTGCGGATCTCTCCCCAGCATGAGGAGGGCAGGCGTGCAGGAGGTGGAGTCTTGGACAGCGGAGCGGCATGCCATGAGGACCATAGGCAGGTGCTTGTCCCAGTCACGCTGGTGTTTGGAAGAGACGATGGCCAGCTGCTGTCCAAGCGTTTTGTTGAAGCGCTCCACAAGGCCATCACTTTGAGGATGGAGAGGAGTAGTGCGGGTCTTGTGCATACCCAGCCTCTCACACATGGTGGCGAACACACGGGACTCAAAGTTTCTGCCTTGGTCGCTGTGGATGGACTCTGCAGCTCCAAACCTGCTGAACATCCCCGCTGTCAGGGCGTCGACGATGGTCTCTGCCTCCTGGTCAGGCAGAGCATAGGCCTCGGGCCATTTTGTGAAATAGTCCATGGCCGTGAGCACCCAGCGGTTTCCACTGTCTGTGGTGGGGAACGGCCCAACTACATCCACTCCCACCCTCTCCATGGGAGCCCCCACTGGGAACTGTTGGAGCTGAGCATGAGAGCGGCCTGGGGGCCCTTTCTCGCTGTGCAGTTGTCACAGCGGCGACAAAAGTCCTCCACATCCCTCTTGTGCTGCCCCCAGTAGAAGCCCTGACGGAGACGGCGCAGTGTTTTTGTGACCCCAAAGTGTCCAGTCCCCACCCCCATGAGTACTCTGGAGCACAGCCTCCCGCAATGCTTTGGGACCACCACCTGCCACCTCTCCTCTCCCGTAGCTGACTCCTTCCATGCCCGCTGTAGCACGCCATCAGCCAGCCGCAGTCTCTCAAACTTCGACCACAACCCTTTGGTCGCGAGTGAGAGGGCTGTCACCTCTTCCCATGGTGGCCTCACCTGCGCCTCTACCCACTGTAGCACTGGCTGTAGGTCTGTGTCCCGTCCCTGCTGCTGCCGCCATTCAGCCACGTCGACAGTCTGCAGCTCACAGCAGACAGGCCCGCTCGCCCGACACACTGTGGCACAGACACCCTCCTCTGCCCGCAGCTCTCTCTCCCGTCCCTCTCTCCGTTCACAGTGGCGGCAGCCGTCTGCAGTACAGGGCCGACGGGACATGGCGTCGGCGTTGGAGTGGCGTGCCCCTGCCCTGTGCACCACCGTGAAGTCATACGGCTGAAGCTCCTCCAACCAGCGTGCCACCTGCCCCTCTGGCTCTCTGAAAGACATGAGCCACTGGAGAGCAGAGTGGTCAGTCCTTACAGTAAAGGGCAGACCACCCAGGTAGTACTTGAAGTGTTTGACGGAAGCCACAACAGCCAAGAGCTCCCGCCGGGTGACACAGTAGCGGCGCTCATGTTTGTCAAATGTTTTGCTGAAGTACGCCACCACTCTCTCCCCCTCTGGCCCCACCTGGGCCAGCACCCCACCCATGCCCACATTGCTCGCGTCTGTGTCCAGGATAAAGGGCAAGGTGAGGTCAGGGGGGCAAGCACGGGGCCTCGATCAGTGCACGTTTGAGGGTGTTGAACGCCTCCTCACACTCCACTGTCCAAGTGAAAGCCTTGTCCTTCGGCAGCAGGCGGTTCAGTGGAGCAGCAATGCTTGAGAAGCCCCGTACAAACCTCCTGTAGTACGAGGCCAGGCCCAGGAAGCTCTTCAGCTGACGCTGGTCGGTGGGGTGGGCCAGTCTCTGACAGCCCCTACCTTGTCCTCCATGGTGCTGATCCCCTCCTTCCCCACTCGGTGGCCCAAGAAGGACACCTCTCTCCTCATGAAGTGGCACTTCTCGGGGTGGAGCTTCAGACCTGCGGCAGCCACCCTCTCCAGCACACGCCGTAGCGCCCCAGGGCTGACTGGAAGGAGCTGCCATGGGCCAGGATGTCATCGAGGTATACCAGACACTGCTGTCGGGGGATGCCATCCAGCACCCTGTCCATCAAACGCTCAAAAGTAGCTGGAGCGTTGCACAGGCCAAAGCACAGGACCTTGAACTGCCAGTGTCCTCTGTTAGTGGAGAACGCAGTTTTGGCTCTGGCCTCTGGGGAGAGGGGCACCTGCCAGTAGCCACTGCGGAGGTCTAGTGAGGAGAACCAGGAGGACCCCTAACCAGGTCCAGCGACTCATCGATACGTGGTATGGGGTATGAGTCCTTCCTGGTTACCTCATTCAGCCGCCTGTAGTCCGCACAGAACCTCAGCTTGCCCCCCTTCTTGGAACCATGACGACTGGCGCCGCCCAGGGGCTGTCTGAGGGCTCAATGAAGTCTGCCCGCTGCATCTCCAACACAGCCTTGTCTGCCGCCTCCTGGCGTGCCAGCGGGATACGGCGGGGACGCATCTTGATGGGTCGAGCATCACCTGTGTCGATCTCATGCTGCACCAGAAGAGTCTGACCCACCTCTTCCTCACTCAACGCAAAGCTGTCTCTGAATTCAAACAGCAACTGCCACAACCGTTCCTGCTGCTCAGGGTCAAGACCAACACAGTTCCTCCCCATATCTCCCTCACTGCAGACAGTGTCCTCTCCTCTCCCATCTGGGGTAGCTGGGCTGGGGGTGCGGCCCGGCTCACAGAGGGCTGTGTCATGGAGGTAGCTGGGGGAATGTAACACACCGCCGTAGGTGACAGGGGGACTGGGGAAAAGTCACACACAGCTGTGGGGGAGGGCGCAGCCATGAGTCTCTGCTGCTTTAACTGTTGGAGTAAAGGGTTTGTTGGGTTGAGTGAATGTGACATTAGGGGCCATGGTGACTTCCGTCCCTCCCTGGAAGCTCAGTGTGCCCCTATTTAGGTCTAACTGGCAGCCTGTGCTCCTAAGAAAGTCCAACCCCAGGATACAAGGGTCCTGCACAGCCGCCACCCACACAGGATGACGCACAGTCCTGCCCCCTACTGTCAGAGTCATTATTCCCTTCCCTTTCATGGGTGCCAGCTCACCTGTGACTGTGCGGAGCTGCACAGTTGTAGGCTCACACTGAGTCCAACCTGGCACAATATCTGGCCTCACCAGGGTTACTGTGGACCCAGTGTCCACCAGGGCGGAGCAGGGCACCCCCTCCACAGTGACAGGGACATGACAAAAGTCCCCAACACAGGTCCGGCCCACCACAACAACAGGCTCCCTCCGCTTGCCCTCGTCTGCTTCTGGGGGAAGTGGAGCCTTGCTTCCCGTCTGTGCCGGTGGGCTCCTCCTGAAGATGATGGTGGTTGGGATAGAAAGCCAGGGGTCCGCACTACCCGGTCTATGCGGACCCCGAGCCGTTTCCCTGAGCTCTGGGGGACATGGGGCAATCTCGGCGCAGATGGCCTGGCTGGCCACAACCCCAGCAGACCCTGGGACCAGGGCTTGTGTTTCGTGCCGCCTGTAGCGACACAGCCCGAATGAGTTCTGTCATTTCGGCCACCCAAGCAGGCTTTTCCGGCTCCGGGCTGCTCTGCCCCCAGCTCGCACAGAGGGTGTGTCTCCCTGCACCCCCACCAAAGCCCCAGCTGAAGCCCCAGCCCACACCAGCTCCCTCTCCAAAGCCATCTCCAAGGCTGTCTGCAATGACTCAGGATGAGCCAGCTGGGTCTGTATGCGCAGCTCCGTAGGGGAGAGCGCCTGTATGAACTGGTCCCGTGCTAGCTCGCTCTGCACGGAGGGGGGCATGTGAGCATATGCCCGCCGAGAGAGGCTCTCAATGTCATTAGCTAGCACCCGTAGAGGCTCTCCAGGCTGCCTGCGTCTATTCCTCAGTTCGGAGCGCAGTAGCCCGGGCTGTACACACTGTCCATAGCGCCTCCTCAGTGCTCCCACTAGAGCACCATAATCATGCCTGTCCTCGGGGCTAATCAATATCAAACAGGACAGAGCTTCATCCGTGAGGCATAAAGCCAACTGCAGTGCCCTTTCTTCATCCGACCACCCCATAAAATGAGCTAACAGTTCAAACTGAGCATGAAAAGCTTCCCAATCCGCCTTACCGGAATACTTCGGGGTCTTAACAGATACGGACGCAGCCGGGAACTGGGCGCCGCCATGTTTGTTTACATCCTGAGCCCCAGATTCCTCGTCACGCCGCGTCGACGTCGCCACTTCGGTCCGCCCACCAGAATCCGCGCGAAATAAACTCGACGAAGCACTCATGCCCGCTTCAGCCACCATCACTCTAACGTCCTCCCTCAAGCGGCCTCTGCGCTCCGACGCCCTGGCGATCTCCTCAGACAGAACCCCCGACGTCCATTCACACGCACCTCCTTGGCCATAATCGTCCCCTACCTCCACCTTCACTTTCGGATTCCCTCGAAGCATTTTCAATCCCGTTCTCACCTACGGTAGCTAGCCACATAAGTCAGCTAGCTAGCTGGCTAACTTGTATCAACGTTTTTACTTCTGACACCAATGTAATGACCTGACTAGATCATAAATGAACAATTGTCCAGACAGAGGCCTGAGCTTGCGAATTGACGGTTTATTGAACCAACTTTACACAGGCTACTGTTTGGGCCGTAGCACACGCCAAATAGATAACCCACAATCCAACCGTGACCTTCTCTTGTGAAGCCCAGATGTAAGAGAGAGAGAACAAAGGCTGAACCTGGTCTTAACTTCCAATGCCCAACCCCCCCTCCACGCCACTCCGCCAACCACCAGGATGCCCGGCATCAGAACATTCCAGGCATTCCCGTGATTGGCAGATAGCAGGTTGATTGACATGTCGGACCCCGCGAACACCGGGTACTGGTCAGTACAACACAACCACCTCCTAGCCTAGCACATAACACACAGCTGTCTGTGCGGGTCGCTACAATATTGTGCACATTCCAAGGTCTACAGCCTGAACTTGGTGGAGTACCTCAAGGCTGCACAGGGTCCTCAGAGATCCAAAACAGATTATTTTTTTCAGACTATAAAACATATGTACACAATACTCTCTATACACTTAGTAGGTAAAGTTCATATACACAATGCCACTTAAAAAATACTTCAATATATAAAAAGGCAATTTACATACAGTTTGAATGTAAGCATTTAGTTGGGAGTGTAGTACACTGATTTAGAACAGTGGTTGGCCGTATTTATGTCTTGTTCACAGCTTTCAATATCAAGAGATGAACGTACTTTGGTGCGAAAAGTGCAAAGGAATTCCAGAACAACAGCAAAGGACCTTCTGAAGATGCTGGAGGAAACAGGTACAAAAGTATCTATATCCACAGTAAAACAAGTCCTATATCAACTTAACCTCAAAGGCCGCTCAGCAAGGAAGAAGCCACTGCTCCAAAACCACCATAAAAAAGCCGGACTACGGTTTGCAACTGCACATGGGGACAAAGATCGTACTTTTTGGGGATGCTTGCAAGCCGAAGAACACCATTCCAACCGTGAAGCACAGGGGTGGCAGCATCATGTTCTGGGGGTGCTTTGCTGCAGGAGGGAAAATATTTGCTAGGGATATACTGATTTAATTTGTTGAGCAAAGCTTATCTCATTGGAAATGCTGTATACTATAAGAGAGATGTGCAAATGTAGAATATCTTATGTACATCTCTTGCACACTGATAGCTAGTGGTAAATATTTGAGGTATAAATATCCACTGAAAAACTGGTCAGAATAACTTCAATGCAAAGCATTAGGGAACAGACAAGCCTGTAATACTGTTTTAATAATGCCAGAAGACAGAATCATAGATAGTTATTCCATTTCTATGGGAACTGGGCAGATCCTTGGTGAAACAGGACTTGGAAGGGTGGCAACTCAAGACTGCACATGCTGCACCAAGCAGGAAGCCTATGTGCTCATGATCCACAGTAACATCTCTTCATACTGTAATAAAATGAAGGAGTAGCATGATATTCCGAGGCATGATTCGAACCCAGTAGCATAGAGTCCAGAGCCGGACACGTTACCGGCGGTAATCATGCGGTAATCGTGCTTATCACCTGCCAGGTCATTACCATACCTATAATGTCCTCAACAGATCAGAGTGCAGACCAGAAGGATGTGTATTATCATCAGATATGACACCTGAGAGAGAGCTTTTCTTTTCTGCTTTTCCATGCCCTTCAGAGTAACAGCGTGGTGTCACTCGCATGCTGCTCCATTCCAGTGACATCACCCACTGAGTCACGGGTAGCTCCACGCACAGCCCCACCCAAGCCCTCCCTCGAGAACGGGGGAGTGTCACTGTCCACAGCTGCTGCTGTTGCTGCGGTCTTGGCGACAGCGGGGTCTCCACTCCGATTGGTATTAGAGATGACAACAACGTAACGATCTTCTTCCTTACTCTCGTGGATGTCTGCTGTCACCAGATCTCTGTTATTTGGTCTCTGACTTTGACTGCAGGAAGAGAAGGAACTGAAAAGGGGGAGGTCCGGTCTTGCCTGGCTGCAGGAAGGGGAGGAGCTAAATGGGTGGCAACAGGAAGGGGAGGAGCTGAATTGGTTGCCATGACTGCAGGAAGGGGAGGTGCTAAAAAGCGGCAAATCTAGGTGGGGGCCTGCACAAACCCCATGCTCCTCCTCGGCGAAACTGGTGTTGTAGATGATGTTTCTCTGTCAGCTTCTCCAACAGTTCTCTTACCTAAGGGAAGATGGGAAGATTCATGTTTACACAGTCTTTGTTTATGTCTGCGTACCAAATTACACCCTATTCGTTATATACACACTCAGATTAAGAAAATGGTTCTTCGGCTGTCCCAATAGGAGAACCCTTTTTGGTTCCAGTTAGAACCCTTTTGGGTTCCCAGGACAACCTTCTGTGGAAAGGGTTCTACCTGGAACCAAAAAGGGTTATTCTATAAGGATAGCCAAAGAACCCTTATAGGTTCTAGATAGGGGTGGCAGGGAGCCTAGCGGTTGGAGCTGTTGGACCAGTAACCGAAAGATCGCTGGTTCTAATACTCGAGCTGACATGGTGAAAAATCTGTTGATGTGCCCTTAAGCAAGGCCCTTAACCCTAATTTGTTCCAGGGGTGCCATACTACCATGGCTGACCCTGTAAGACACGCCTCAAACTCATTCCACCGTGGACAAAGTGTCTGTAGGTTTTCACTCCACCGTTGTACTTGATTGATGAATTAAGGTCACTAATTAGTATGACACTCCCCTCACCTGTTGTCTAGGTCTTAATAGAAAGGAAAAAACAAAAACCTGCAGACACCCCTGCTGTAAAAGAAACATTTTATCAAACCTTTCTGGTGTATGTGACAATAAAACATATCCCCCCCCCCCCCCCCCACCCCCTAAAGAGTGTAGTGCACTACTTTTGACCAGGGTGTCTATGGCTGCATCACAATGGCACCCCATCCCTATATAGCGCACTACTTTTGACCAGAGCCCCTTGGGTAATAGGGTGCCATTTGGGACACACATTTGTCTAGTGCACTCTTTGTCACCTGAGTGAAGATGGGGCGGTCCAGGGGGTCAGTACGCCAACAGCTGTACATGATCTCATACCTGGTGGGCAGACAGTGGGACAGGAGAAGGATTAAGGCCATTTCTATGTAAAAGGTCCCATGAGCACCAACATGTGAAGTTCATAAGAGCATGTCAAATTGGGTGTCAAAGGAAAGCTAAGAGTCTATATTTTTGTTGTTGAAATTAAGGCATACAGTGGGGCAAAAAAGTATTTAGTCACCCACCAAAAGTTCTCCCACTTAAAAAGATGAGAGAGGCCTGTAATTTTCATCATAGGTACAGGGCTGGCAGGGCTGAAATGCAGTGGAAATGTTTTTGGGGGATTCTGTTCATTTGCATGGAAAAGAGGGACTTTGCAATTAATTGCAATTCATATGATCACTCTTCATAACATTCTGGAGTATATGCAAATTGCCATCATACAAACTGAGGCAGCAGACTGTGAAAATTAATATGTGTCATTCTCAAAACTTTTGAACACGACTATACAGTAAAGGAAAGTAGAGTGTGGCTCAGTACAGTAATAATAATAATAATTGATTGGATTTATATTGCGCTTTTCTACCAACTGTGGTTCTCAAAGTGCTTTACATGGTAGGGGGAAACTCACCTCATCCCCCACCAATGTGCCCCTTCCTCACACCTCCCCCGCAAAAAAAGCCTTTCGTGAACACTCCTACTAAGCTATATGGAAATGTTTTAAGAAGGTCATACCAAGGACCATTTTGCTATTTGATTTAGAATTTGAATACCCTTTAAAAAAAATAATAATAATAATGTTTGGGCTTACAGCTATTAGCCCATACATGCGCATTGAATAACAGATTCACTACACGGGCAGTCCCTCGAAAAGTATAAAGGAAGTCCACCCAAAAATGTACAGGAAGTTTGTTCTTAAGTGTCTATCCTATATTTGAGAGATATAAGAAAGATCAGGAGAAGAAAATTATTATTATTATTATTTTTACATGCATTTAACCCCTTATTTTTGGCACTAAACAGTCTCCATACTTCCATACTTCTATTAATTGGACCTTCAGATGAGTCTTGTGAGGCCTGTGGACATCCTAGAGCAAAACATGTACGTGTTCATATAACATGTCTCACCTTTACACAGAGGGTTCATATTAGTGTGTAGCCCAAACTGTTTGGATGCTACAGACAGAAGTTGGCAGATCGGCTGTACCGACTTCAGACGAGTCCCAAGACTCGTGTGGGGGTCATAGAGCAAATCACCAAACCGTTCCAACGCTACAGCTGATTTTGTTAGAAAACAGATTTTCGGGATGTGTCATGGTCTGACAAACACCGCTTTAGCACCAACACCTTTCACCGCAGATGTGGAAATGCTACAAAGGCGGAGGCGGTAGATTGAGACGCATCCAATGCAAAAGAAAACAGAAATCTGTAGTATAAACGGACTGATTTTTATGGGGATTTTTGTATTATGCTATTAGACGCGCGCATGGACATCATCCTTAGGTGGTCTTAAGATGAATGCACAAACTGTCAGTCGCTTGGGATAAGAGCACCTGCTAAATGACTCAAATGTAAATATGTAAATCATTCAAACGTTGTCTGTTTTGTGTCTTAATAAACCACTGGGGAGAGTTGCAGACATGACTTCTTCAGTTGGTCTATATTGTTCTGGCTGTATCATAGTGTTCCTTAGCCTGGTCCTAGATCTGTTTGTGCTGTATGCTCAATATTAATTGACAATGACCTTATATGTTGACAACACAGCACAAACAGCTCTGGGACCAGGCTACATGTTCCTATCCACGAAAGCCCAAACCATGTAGACAGAAGAATAAACACTCACAGTTCATCTAGGCAGTCAGTTGGCTGCTTCAGCCTGTGGCCCTCCAGTAGGTAGTCATAAATCTCATGGTTCTGGATGCCAGGGTACGGCGTCATGCCCTGCGTCGATATCTCCCACACGGTCACACCAAACGCCCACTGCAAGAAGACACACAATTATATTCTCACACACACCACACGTATACGTACAATGAGGGAAAAAAGTATTTGATTCCCTGCTGATTTTGTACGTTTGCCCGCTGACAAAGAAATTATTAGTCTATAATTTTAATGAACAATGAGAGACAGAATAACAACAAAAAAATCCAGAAAAACGCATGTCAAAAATGTTTTAAATTGATTTGCATTTTAATGAGGGGAAATAAGTATTTGACCCCTCTGCAAAACATGACTTACTACTTTGTGGCAAAACCCTTGTTGGCAATCACAGAGGTCAGACATTTCTTGTAGTTGGCCACCAGGTTTGCACACATCCCAGGAGGGATTTTGTCCCACTCCTCTTTGCAGATCTTCTCCAAGTCATTAAGGTTTCGAGGCTGACGTTTGGCAACTCGAACCTTCAGCTCCCTCCACAGATTTTCAATGGGATTATGGTCTGGAGACTGGCTAGGCCACTCCAGGACTTTAATGTGCTTCTTCTTGAGCCACTCTTTTGTTGCTTTGGCCATGCGTTTTGAGTTATTTTCATGCCGGAATACCCACCCACAACCCATTTTCAATGCCCTGGCTGAGGGAAGGAGGTTCAGACCCAAGATTTGACGGAACATGGCCCCATCCATTGTCCCTTTGATGCGGTGAAGTTGTCCTGTCCCCTTAGCAGAAAAACACCCCCAAAGTATAATGTTTCCACCTCCATGTTTGATGGTGGGGATGGTGTTCTTGGGATCATAGGCAGCATTCCTCCTCCTCCAAACACGGCGAGTTGAGTTGATGCCAAAGAGCTCCATTTTGGTCTCATCTGACCACACCACTTTCACACAGTTGTCCTCTGAATCATTCAGATGTTCATTGGCAAACTTCAGACGGGCATGTATATGTGCTTTCTTGAGCAGGGGGACCTCGCGGGCGCTGCAGGATTTCAGTCCTTCACAGCGTAGTGTGTTACCAATTGTTTTCTTGGTGACCATGGTCCTAGCTGCCTTGAAATCATTGACAAGATCCTCCTGTGTAGTTCTGGGCAGATTCCTCACCGTTCTCATGATCATTGCAACTCGACGAGGTGAGATCTTGCATGGAGCCCCAGGCTGAGGGAGATTGACAGTTCTTTTGTGTTTCTTCCATTTGCGAATCATCGCATCAACTGTTGTCACCTTCTCACCGACCTGCTTGGCGATGGTCTTGTAGCCCATTCCAGCCTTGTGTAGGTCTACAATCTTGTCCCTGACATCCTTGGAGAGCTTTTTGGTCTTGGCCATGGTGGAGAGTTTGGAATCTGATTGATTGATTGCTTCTGTGGATAGGTGTCTTTTATACAGGTAACAAACTGAGATTAGGAGCACTCCCTTTAAGAGTGTGCTGTTTAACTCCCTTTAAGAGTGTGCTGTTTAACTCCCTTTAAGAGTGTGCTCCTAATCTCAGCTCGTTACCTGTATAAAAGACACCTGGGAGCCAGAAATCTTTCTGATTGAGAGGGGGTCAAATAATTATTTCCCTCATTAAAATGCAAATCAATTTATAACATTTTTGACATGCGTTTATCTGGATTTTTGTTGTTGTTATTCTGTCTCTCACTGTTCAAATAAACCATTAAAATTATAGACGGATCATTTCTTTGTCAGTGGGCAAACATACAAAATCAGCAGGGGATCAAATACTTTTTTCCCTCACTGTATAAAAGTACAAATCGAGAATTACACATGCAATATTTGGTTTTGGGTTACAAGGTTATGCTAGCTACCACTAAAATACCATGTTACATACCATGTTACATGCTGTTTATTCTGGTGAGAACTCTGTTAAGCTACCCAAGGACTTTCCAATGACCAGAGCTGTGGCTGTGAGCTGAACTTCACAGGCTGGCTGATTCATATTTTCAGAAAGGGAACTGGTCAGAAAGGGAACTGGTCAGAATGGGAACTGGTCAGAAAGGGAACTGGTCAGAAAGGGAACTGCTCAGAATGGGAACTGCTCAGAATGGGAACTGCTCAGAATGGGAACTGGTCAGAAAGGGAACTGGTCAGAAAGGGAACTGGTCAGATGGGGAACTGGTCAGATGGGGAACTGGTCAGAAAGGGAACTGGTCAGAAAGGGAACTGGTCAGAGGGAACTGGTCAGAAAGGGAAATGGTCAGAAAGGGAACTGGTCAGATGGGGAACTGGTCAGAAAGGGAACTGCTCAGAATGGGAACTGGTTAGTGGAATAACAGTACATGTTCTTTCTCTCTGACACAATTACATGTATTCCCACCATCAGTAAAGGATTGAAAGATGTGAAACGAACAGATGGGAGCTCTCTCAGTCCTTCCTTATCACATCACTGTGTGTGTGTGTGTGTGTGTGTGTGTGTGTGTGTGTGTGTGTATATGAGTGTGGGGGGGGGCTCCTTACCACATCACTCTTTACAGTGAAGACTCTGTCGGTCAGGCTCTCCACTGCAATCCATTTCACAGGCATCTTTGCTATCCTGCCCTGTCTGTAGTAATCACCACTGTAGATCTTCTTAGACAAGCCAAAGTCTGCCACGCACACCGTCATGTCATCATGCAGCCTGTAGGACCAGATCAACCAACCAATCAATACAACTTACTAGAAACAGATCAAAGTTGACTAGTCAGGATAAGCATTTGGCACTTCTAAAAAAAGTCAGGAGCAATGTGTTTACATAACAATGAAATGTTGGTAATATGGTGGACAGGAACAGTGAGTTTGGTAATATGGTGGACAGGAACAGTGAGTTTGGTAATATGATGGACAGGAACAGTGAGTTTGGTAATATGGTGGACAGGAACAGTGAGTTTGGTAATATGGTGGACAGGAACAGTGAGTTTGGTAATATGGTGGACAGGAACAGTGAGTTTGGTAATATGGTGGACAGGAACAGTGAGTTTGGTAATATGGTGGACAGGAACAGTGAGTTTGGTAATATGGTGGACAAGAACAGTGAGTTTGGTAATATGGTGGACAGGAACAGTGAGTTTGGTAATATGGTGGACAGGAACAGTGAGTTTGGTAATATGGTGGACAGGAACAGTGAGTTTGGTAATATGGTGGACAGGAACAGTGAGTTTGGTAATATGGTGGACAAGAACAGTGAGTTTGGTAATATGGTGGACAGGAACAGTGAGTTTGGTAATATGGTGGACAGGAACAGTGAGTTTGGTAATATGGTGGACAGTAACAGTGAGTTTGGTAATATGGTGGACAGTAACAGTGAGTTTGGTAATATGGTGGACAGGAACAGTGAGTTTGGTAATATGGTGGACAGGAACAGTGAGTTTGGTAATATGGTGGACAGGAACAGTGAGTTTGGTAATATGGTGGACAGGAACAGTGAGTTTGGTAATATGGTGGACAGGAACAGTGAGTTTGGTAATATGGTGGACAGGAACAGTGAGTTTCTACTTGAATAAGTTGCCAGATAAGACCACAGCCATACCAAGGAGGTCATCATGGTGAGATGCGATGACATCTACATCTACATTACATCTACATTTACATTGTGACAAAGTATTTACAAAAGCGTTAACAGTGATTACATCCTTACATTGTGACAAAGTGTTTACATCTTTACATTGTGATAGTGTTTACATGAATAATTAACATAGTGATTACATCTTTACATTGTGACAAAGTGTTTACATTAAGCATTAACATAGTGATTACATCTTTACATTGTGACAAGGTTCAGGTCAGAGCTGTACTGTATATACAGGTAACTGCCAAAATAAAGGAAACACTTGAGTAAATTAGAGATACAAAGTATATTGAAAGCAGGTGTTTCTACACAGGTGTGGTTCCTGAGTTAATTACGCAATTAACCTCCTATCATGCTTAGGGTCTCAATACAGTGGCTATTTTAGCATGTTAATCTTGGTGGGGCAAACTCCCAAAAAGTTTTGAGATGCATGCCAGCAAAGCCACTACAAAACACAAAGATACATTAATTGAACTATAACAAAACAGTGCCCACAAACTGTTAGGGCCTACATAAAGCTGTCCCAACAGCAGAGTCCCAACACCTTACCACTTACCACTGCTAAGTCAGCGGAGCCTTGTCAGGCAGTGAAACAGTTCATTCAGTCTCATTTACTGCCTTTTAAAAAACATAGATGATATGGTTGACTTGCTTAAACAAATCTGGTTTCTACTGACATTTGAGATGTACAAACTATGGTATAAGGGGACGATGAGCGGTTAAGAGACAATCAGTAATTTCAATTAAGACATTCATGAGAGAGCTAGGATGGACGTAGTCAATATAACTATTTGTTCAGCGGCATAATTCAGAACATGGGCCGTTCTTACAATATTCTCCCTGTATACCAAGTCAGAACCATAGAAAGAATAAAGGGAGCATGTAAGCAGACAATGAAAGCTCTTACAATATTCAATGATGACATTTCTTTAAAACATGCTATAGGCTACATGTACACCACCAAGTCAGAACAGTAGACTAAATTATTAGGGTGATGCACAGCTTACTACACAACATACACTCAGTATTACTTTCTTAGCTACAGTATAAATATCTCCCTGGCATATTACATCATTTATGCAGCAGCATATAATACATTTTTGGACATTGTGCTGTTCTCACTTAAACAGGAAGGTGGCACGGCGGTCCTTCGTGTGCACATTTTGTCATCAAACTGCATCATCAAAGTCTGGCATTCTCTGGATTTATGGTGCTTTCAAGACAACTGGGAACTTGGTATAAAACAAGGTTGAATCATGACGTTAGCGATTTTCAAGTCAGAGCTCTAGAAAAGAGGCCAGAGTTCCAAGTTGGAATTCCAAGTTTTTTTCCAAATCAAATCAAATTTTTATTTGTCACATACACATGGTTAGCAGATGTTAATGCGAGTGTAGCGAAATGCTTGTGCTTCTAGTTCCGACAATGCAGTAATAACCAACAAGTAATCTAACTAACAATTCCAAAACTACTGTCTTATACACACAAGTGTAAGGGGATAAAGAATATGTACATAAAGATATATGAATGAGTGATGGTACAGAGCGGCATAGGCAAGATGCAGTAGATGGTATCGAGTACAGTATATACATATGAGATGAGTATGTAAACAAAGTGGCATAGTTAAAGTGGCTAGTGATACATGTATTACATAAAGATGCAGAAGATGATAGAGTACAGTATATACGTATACATATGAGATGAATAATGTAGGGTATGTAAACATTATATTAGGTAGCATTGTTTAAAGTGGCTAGTGATATATTTTACATAATTTCCCATCAATTCCCATTATTAAAGTGGCTGGAGTTGAGTCAGTGTGTTGGCAGCAGCCACTCAATGTTAGTGGTGGCTGTTTAACAGTCTGATGGCCGTGAGATATAAGCTGTTTTTCAGTCTCTCGGTCCCAGCTTTGATGCACCTGTACTGACCTCGCCTTCTGGGTGATAGCGGGGTGAACAGGCAGTGGCTCGGGTGGTTGTTGTCCTTGATGATCTTTATGGCCTTCCTGTAACATCGGGTGGTGTAGGTGTCCTGGAGGGCAGGTAGTTTGCCCCCGGTGATGCGTTGTGCAGACCTCACTACCCTCTGGAGAGCCTTACGGTTGTGGGCGGAGCAGTTGCCGTACCAGGCGGTGATACAGCCCGCCAGGATGCTCTCGATTGTGCATCTGTAGAAGTTTGTGAGTGCTTTTGGTGACAAGCCGAATTTCTTCAGCCTCCTGAGGTTGAAGAGGCGCTGCTGCGCCTTCTTCACAATGCTGTCTGTGTGGGTGGACCAATTCAGTTTGTCTGTGATGTGTATGCCGAGGAACTTAAAACTTGCTACCCTCTCCACTACTGTTCCATCGATGTGGATAGGGGGGTGTTCCCTCTGCTGTTTCCTGAAGTCCACAATCATCTCCTTAGTTTTGTTAACATTGAGTGTGAGGTTATTTTCCTGACACCACATTCCGAGGGCCCTCACCTCCTCCCTGTAGGCCGTCTCGTCGTTGTTGGTAATCAAGCCTACCACTGTTGTGTCGTGCGCAAACTTGATGATTGAGTTGGAGGCGTGCGTGGCCACGCAGTCGTGGGTGAACAGGGAGTACAGGAGAGGGCTCAGAACGCACCCTTGTGGGGCCCCAGTGTTGAGGATCAGCGGGGTGGAGATGTTGTTGCCTACCCTCACCACCTGGGGGCGGCCCGTCAGGAAGTCCAGTACCCAGTTGCACAGGGCGGGGTCGAGACCCAGGGTCTCGAGCTTGATGACGAGCTTGGAGGGTACTATGGTGTTAAATGCCGAGCTGTAGTCGATGAACAGCATTCTCACATAGGTATTCCTCTTGTCCATATGGGTTAGGGCAGTGTGCAGTGTGGTTGAGATTGCATCGTCTGTGGACCTATTTGGGCGGTAAGCAAATTGGAGTGGGTCTAGGGTGTCAGGTAGGGTGGAGGTGATATGGTCCTTGACTAGTCTCTCAAAGCACTTCATGATGACGGAAGTGAGTGCTACGGGGCGGTAGTCGTTTAGCTCAGTTACCTTAGCTTTCTTGGGAACAGGAACAATGGTGGCCCTCTTGAAGCATGTGGGAACAGCAGACTGGGATAGGGATTGATTGAATATGTCCGTAAACACACCAGCCAGCTGGTCTGCGCATGCTCTGAGGGCGCGGCTGGGGATGCCGTCTGGGCCTGCAGCCCTGCGAGGGTTAACACGTTTAAATGGTTTAATCACCTCGGCTGCAGTGAAGGAGAGGCCGCATGTTTTGGTTGCAGGCCGTGTCAGTGGCACTGTATTGTCCTCAAAGCAGGCAAAAATAAATAAAAAATATTCCAAGTTGGATGACCATTCAAAACATATTTTCCCTGTTGGAGCTAGTTTTTGTCCAGAGTTCACATTTGTCTTGAACTCACTGAAGTCTGAGATTTCCCAGTTCCCCGTTGTTTTGAACGTGGCAGAAGACATGCTGGTTTGACAGCATGGCCAATGTTGAATGTTTATCCTTTTAAGCTTGCAAAAGATACCCTTAAACCCAGACTTGGACCTCCACTCCACTGAATAACAGACTAGTGATTGCTTTGCAATGCTAGCAGTTAGCCACTGATTCCTTCCAAACCACTGATCGTTGAATTTTCGATTTCCAACTTGTTGTGTAATTTGTATGAGCCCCAATACATTTTATCTATAATTTCGCTTCATATGACAAGGATTGAAAAGGATTTGCCAGTAGATTGTCGACTTGATTCATGATGATGACTGCTTGCTTGCTAGCTAGCTAAGACTTTGAAAGTATGATGTTGACATGTCTAATCAGAGATACTGTAGATATCACGTGATTTGACAACATTTTATCTGTGGCCAATGACCTTGAGCCTTCTTGGATGGGCACACAGTAGATGTCCGAACTGACTTGCCAAAAGTATCATTTGTCAACAAGAAATTTGCGGAGTGGTTGAAAAACGAGTTTAATGACTCCGACCTAAGTGTATGTACAGTTGAAGTCGGAAATTTACATACACTTAGGTTGGAGTCATTAAAACTCAATATCTTGTTAACAAACTATAGTTTTGGCAAGTCGGTTAGGACATGTACTGTGTGCTTGACACAAGTAATTTTTCCAACAATTGTTTACAGACAGATTAATTCACTGTATCACAATTCCAGTGGGTCAGAAGTTTACATACACTAAGTTGACTGTGCCTTTAGCCTTTAAACAGCTTGGAAATTTCCAGAAAATTGTCATAGCCTATCAGAATCTTCTAAAGTTAACTGACATAATTTGAGTCAATTGGAGGTGTACCTGTGGATGTATTTCAAGGCCTACCTTCAAACTCAGTTTCTCTTTGCTTGACATCATTGGAAAATCAAAAGAAATCAGCCAAGACATAAGAAAAAACAATTGTAGACCTCCACAAGTCCTCTGGATCAATTTCCAAACGCCTGAAGGTACCACGTTCATCTGTACAAACAATAGTATGCAAGTATAAACACCATGGGACCATGCAGGAAGGAGACGTGTTCTGTCTCCTAGAGATGAACATACTTTGGTGCGAAAAGTGCAAATCAATCCCAGAACAACAACAAAGGACCTTGTGAAGGTGCTGGAGAAAACAGGTACAACATTATATATATCCACAGTAACACGGGGGTGGCAGCATCATGTTGTGGGGGTGATTTGCTGCAGGGGGGGGGCTGGTGCACTTAAAAAAATAGATGGCATCATGAGGAGGAAAATGATGTGGATATATTGAAGCAACATCTCAAGACATCAGTCACGAAGTTAAAGCTTGGATGCAAATGGTCTTCCAAATGGACAATGACACCAAACATATTTCCAAAGTTGTGGCAAAATAGCTTGCGGACAACAACGTCAAGGTATTGGAGTGACCATCACAAAGCCCTGACCTCAATCCCATAAAAATTTGTGGGCAGAACTGAAAAAAGTTTCTTCAAGTGCAGACGCAAAAACAATCAAGTGCTATGACAAAACTCTCTCATGAGGACTGCCACAGGAAAGGAAGACCCAGAGTGACCTGGCCGCCACAATCACCCGACCTCAACCCAATTGAGATGGTTTGGGATGAGTTGGACCACAGAGTGAAGGAAAAGCAGCCAACAAGTGATCAGCATATGTTGGAACTCCTTCAAGACTGTTGGAAAAGCATTCCAGGTGAAGCTGGTTGAGAGAATGTCAAGAGTGTGCAAAGCTGTCATCAAGGGAAAGGGTGGCATGGTCGAATAATAATAAGGCAGAACAGTTGAAACTGGAGCAGCAGCACAGTCAGGTGGACTGGGGACAGCAAGGAGTCATCATGTCAGGTAGTCCTGGGGCACGGTCCTAGGGCTCAGGTCCTCCGAGAGAGAGAAAGAAAGAGAGAATTAGAGAGAGCATATGTGGGGTGGCCAGTCCTCTTCTGGCTGTGCCGGGTGGAGATTATAACAGAACGTGGCCAAGATGTTCAAATGTTCATAAATGACCAGCATGGTTGAATAATAGTAAGGCAGAACAGTTGAAACTGGAGCAGCAGCATGGCCAGGTGGACTGGGGACAGCAAGGAGTCATCATGTCAGGTAGTCCTGGGACATGGTCCTAGGGCCCAGGCCAGTTGAAACTGGAGCAGCAGCATGGCCAGGTGGACTGGGGACAGCAAGGAGTCATCATGTCAGGTAGTCTTGGGGCATGGTCCTAGGGCTCAGGTCCTCCGAGCGAGAGAAAGAATGATGATGAGTTGCCATTTTGTCTCACCATGGGTGATGGTCGGATTCGCGTTTATCGCCGAAAGAATGAGCGTTACACCGAGGCCTGTACTCTGGAGCGGGATCGATTTGGAGGTGGAGGGTCCGTCATGGTCTGGGGTGGTGTGTCCCAGCATCATTGGACTGAGCCTGTTGTCATTGCAGGCAATCTCAACACTGTGCGTTACAGGAAATACATCCTCCTCCCTCATGTGGTACCCTTCCTGCAGGCTCATCCTGACATGACCCTCCAGCATGACAATGCCACCAGCCATACTGCTCGTTCTGTGCGTGATTTCCTACAAGACAGGAATGTCAGTGTTCTGCCATGGCCAGCGAAGAGCCTGGATCTCAATCCCATTGAGCAAGTTTGGGATCTGTTGGATTGGAGGGTGTGGGCTAGGGCCATTCCCCCCAGAAATGTCCGGGAACTTGCAGGTGCCTTGGTGGAAGAGTGTGGTAACATCTCACAGCAAGAACTGGCAAATCTGGTTCAGTCCATGAGGAGGAGATAAAATGCAGTACTTAATGCAGCTGGTGGCCACACCAGATATTGACTGTGACTTTTGATTTAGACCCCCCCTTGGTTCAAGGATAGATTATTCCATTTCTGTTAGTCACATGTCTGTGGCACCTGTTCAGTTTATGTCTCAGTTGTTGAATCTTATGTTCATACAAATATTTACACGTTAGGTTTGCTGAAAATAAACGCAGTTGACAGTGAGAGGACGTTTCTTTTTTTGCTGAGTTTACATGATTCCATATGTGTAATTTCATAGTTTTGATGTCTTCACTATTATTCTAAAATATAGAAAATAGTAAAAATAAAGAAAAAACCTTGAATGAGTAGGTGTGTTCAAACTTTTGACTGGTACTTTTCTTGTCCATTAAAATAACATTAAATTGATCAGAAATACAGTGTAGACCTTTTTAATGTCGTAGATTACTATTGTAGCTGGAAAATGGCAGATTTTTTATGGAATGTCTACATAGGTTTACAGAGGCCCATTATCAGCAACCATCACTCCTGTGTTCCAATGGCACGTTGCGTTAGCTTATCCAAGTTTATCAATTTAAAAGGCTAATTGATTATTAGAAAATCTTAACACAGCTGAAAACTGTTGTCCTGATTACAAAAGCAATAAAACTGGCCTTCTTTAGACTAGTTGTGTATCTGGAGCATCAACATTTGTGGGTTTGATCACAGGCTCAAATGACCAGAAACAAATAACTTTCTTCTGAAACTCGTCAGTCTATTCTTGTTCTAAGAAATGAAGACTATTCCATGCAAGAAATTGCCAAGAAACTGAAGATCTCATTCAACGCTTTGTACTACTCCCTTCACAGAACAGCGCAAACTGGCTCTAACCAGAATAGAAAGAGGAGTGGGAGGCCCCACTGCACACCTGAGCAAGATGGCAAGTACATTAGAGTGTCTAGTTTGAGAAACAGATGCCTCACAGGTCCTCAACTGGCAGCTTCATTACATACTGTAGTACCTGCAAAACACCAGTCTCAACGTCAACAATTAAGAGGCGACTCCAGGATGCTGGCCTGTTCCTCTGTCCAGTGTCTGTGTTCTTTTGCCCATCTTAATCTTTTCATTTTATTGGCCAGTCTGAGATATGGCTTTTTCTTTGTTACTCTGCCTAGAAGACCAGCATTCTGGAGTCGCCTCTTCACTGTTGACTTCAAAAACAAGGACATTTCTAAGTAACTTTAGAACGGTAGTGTATATATATATATATATATATATATATATGGTTCATGGGAAATGTAAACTGACATGCAGTTGCGTGCAGCTAAGTCGCGGTGGAGGAAGTTCTGTCCACTGAGGTATTCCATCCCCATAGCGATGTCAATCATAAACTTCAGGAGCGTCTGAGTGGGCAGGAACTGAGAGAAGAAGAAGAAGAAGTCATTACAATGTCATTAACCATATTCAGTAAACACAGCATTTTTCCCAATGTGGTCCTCAGAAAGCATCGGACAGCTCACCAATGGACTGTCTCCGAGGCGTGAGCGCAGCAGGAAGCTGTGGAGGTCTCCATATCTCATGAAGGGCAGGATAACCATGGGCTTGGGGAAGTGACCAGACCTCGCCTCCAGACAAACACCTGGCAGGATCAATGGAATAGCAGGTTTATACCTAATAATAACATGTTTACAGGTTTTTTGCGCTATTTGTAACTTATTTTGTACATAATGTTTCTGCCACCATCTTATGGCAAAAAAGAGCTTCTGGATATCAGGACAGCGATCACTTACCTCGGACTAGACAAAGAGATTCTGGATATCAGGACAGCGATCACTCACCTCGGATTAGACAAAGAGCTTCTGGATATCAGGACAGCGATCACTTACCTCGGACTAGACAAAGAGCTTCTGGATATCAGGACAGCGATCACTTACCTCGGACTAGACAAAGAGCTTCTGGATATCAGGACAGCGATCACTTACCTCGGACTAGACAAAGAGCTTCTGGATATCAGGACAGCGATCACTTACCTCGGACTAGACAAATATTTTTTCTTCAACATGCAGGACGCACAGGAAATACTTTGAACACCCGACAAGGCCAACATCCCCGTTGTTGGCAAGAGGAAGAGACGCAGGTCCAGATGACACAGAGAGGGATGCCTCGTAAGGATCCGCGGAAGGTGAGTGGGAAAGCTGCCATTACCGTCAATATTTTGCTCGCCAAGGTACAATCATTGGACAATAAATTAGACGAGGTACGATCACAAATATCCTACCAATGGGACATCAAAAACTGTAACATCTTATGTTTCACGGAATCGTGGCTGAATTATGACATGGATATTCAGCTAGCGGGATATACGCTGCACTGGCTAGATAGAACTGCACACTCAGGTAAGACGAGGAGGGGCGGTCTGTGCATATTTGTAAACAACAGCTGGTGCACGAATTCTAATGAAGTCTCTAGATTTTGCTCGCCTGAAGTAGAGTACCTTATGATAAACTGTAGACCACACTATTTGCCAAAAGTGTTTTCATCTAAACTTTTCGTGGCTGTTAATTTACCACCACAGACGGATGCTGGCACTCAGACCGCACTCAGTCAGCTGTATAAGGAAAAAAGCAAACATAAAACCACTCACCCAGAGGCGGAGCTCCTAGTGGCCAGAGACTTTAATGCAGGGAAACTTAAATCAGTTTGACCTAATTTCTATCAACATGTTAAATGCACAACCAGAGGGAAAACAATTCTAGATCACCTGTATTCCACACACAGACACACATACAAAGCTCTCCCTCGCCCTCCATGTGGTAAATCTGACCACAACTCTATCCTCCTGATTCCTGCTTACAAGCAAAAATTAAAGCAGGAAGCACCAGTGACTCGGTCTATAAAAAAAGTGGTCAGATGAAGAGATGCTTAACTACAGGACTGTTTTGATAGCACAGACAGGAACATGTTCCGGGATTCATCCAATGGCATTGAGGAGCACGCCACATCAGTCACTGGCTTTATCAATAAGTGCATCGAGGACATCAACCCCACAGTGACTGTACGTACATACCCCAACCAGAAGCCATGGATTACAGGTAACATTCGCACTGAGCTATAGGGTAGAGCTGCCGCTTTCAAGGAGCGGGACTCTAACCCGGAAGCTTATAAGAAATCCGGCTATGCACTCCACACTGCCCTTTCCCACCTGGACAAAAGGAACACCTACATGAGAATTCACTGACTACAGCTCAGCGTTCAACACCATAGTACCCACAAAGCTCATCACTAAGCTGAGAATCCTGGGACTAAACACCTCCCTCTGCAACTAGATCCTGGACTTCCTGACGGGCAGGTAGCAACACATCTGCCACGCTGATCCTCAACAGGGGTGCGTGCTCAGTCCCCTCCTGTACTCCCTGTTCACCCATGACTGCTGGCCAGGCACGACTCCAACAAAATTATTAAGTTTGCAGACGACACAACAGTGGCCTGATCACCGACAACGACGAGACAGCCTATAGGGAGGAGGTCAGAGACCTGGCCGGGTGGTGCCAGAATGACAACCTATCCCTCAACGTAACCAAGACTAAGGAGATGATTGTGGACTACAGGAAAAGGAGGACCGAGCCACCCCCATTCTCATCGACAGGGCTGTAGTGGAGCAGGTTGAGAGCTTCAAGTTCCTTGGTGTCCACATCACTAACAAACTAGAATGCTCCAAACACACCAAGACAGTTGTGAAGAGGGCACGACAAAGCCTATTCCCCCTATTTCCTCAGATCCTCAAAAGGTTCTACATCTGTAACATCGAGAACATCCTGACTGGTTGCATCACTGCCTGGTACGGCAACTGTTCGGCCTCTGACCGCAAGGCACTACAGAGGGTAGTGCGTATGGCCCAGTACATCACTGGGACTAAGCTGCCTGCGATACATGACCTCTATACCAGGCGGTGTCAGAGGAAGGTCCCAAAAATTTACAAAGACCCCAGCCAGCCCAGTCATAGACTGTTCTCTCTACTACCGCATGGCAAGCGGTACCAGAGCGCCAAGTCTAGGACCAAAAGGCTCCTTAACAGATTTTTACCCCCAAGCCATAAGACTCCTGAACAGGTAATCAAATGGCTACCCAGACTATTTGCATTGTGTGTGTGTCCCCCAAACCCCTCTTTTACGCTGCTGCTTCTCTCTGTTTATCATATATGAATAGTCACTTTAACTATACATTCATGTACATACTACCTCAATTAGCCCGACTAACTGGTACCCCCACACATTGGCTACCCGGACTATCTGCATTGTGTCCCGCCACCCACCAACCCCTCTTTTACACTACTGCTACTCTATTTATCATATATGCATAGTCACTTTAACCATATCTACTGTAGATATACATACTACCTCAATTTAGTCCGACTAACCGGTGCCTGTATGTAGCCTCGCTACTGTATATAGCCTCGCTACTGTATATAGCCTCGCTACTGTATATAGCCTCAGTACTGTTATTTTTCACTGTCTTTTTACTGTTGTTTTTATTTCCTTATCTATTATTCACCTAATACCTATTCTTTAGCCTGTAAGTAAGCATTTCACTTTAAGGTCTATAGCCGTTGTATTTGGCACACATGACAAATAAACTTTGATTTGATTTGATACAAGTAATTTGTCTTCAACAGACCAGGAATGAGCCCGGATGGCCTATGATGACAGCAGAGAAGACCTACAGTACCTTGCAGCCTGATGACATTAGGGTGGTCAAAGTTCTTCATGAAGGCAGCCTCATTCAGGAAGTCTTCTATCTCCCTCTGGGAGAAGCTATCCACTAGAAAACAAAGAGGAAATTAATACAAATTGTACTTGCTATTTACTCTGGTCTTAGATCTGTTTGCGCGGGCTTGCCAAATCTTGGCAAACACTTCATGAACTACATAGTTATACAGCCCAACAGATCTGGGACCAGGCTGTAGAATTAATCAACCATCTAGGATAAAGAAGGAGGAAAAACCTCTCAATCTGACCTAAATGACATCGTCAGATTAAAATAAACTGATAGTGGTTGAAGAAACTCACATTTCATCGTCTTCACAGCCACTTTCTCAGATGCTCCGTCAGGTTGTTTCAGACGTCCCTCCACCACAGAGCCAAATTCACCTGTTCAATAAAAAATATATAAAAAATGTGCTACTATAGAGGTAACCCGTCAGAAATACCTCTAAATTTCAAGTAGCAACAAAGAAATGGCATATGATTTTTTTTTAAATTTTACCTACTTTATAATATACATTTTATAATTTAAAGAGGCTAATCATTTTGTGTAATAAGATATCAAATGAATGCCATCCTCACCCTCTCCCAGAACCTTCCCGATGGAAAGCAGATTTCTCATAATCATGAAGTCCTGTAGTTTGGCTTGGAGCTCTCCACTCACACCCAGGTTACCAACTATAAAGGAAAATATAGCTCATATTGGTATTATTGGGCTGTGGATATAGATATAAAACAATTATCCACTTTAAATTATGAGGAAGATAAAGTATAGAGCAGAGTAGAACATTTATTAACATCCGTGTGATTTCAATGGCTGATCGGTTGTAGGACCTCTGGGGCCTGTACTGGACGATGGGTGGAAGCTTCTCTGCCCTTCCAAACATCTGACTGGAGTGGGCGCCAGAGAGACACAAGTTACTAACATAAAGTAGAAAAAACATTAAGGGAGAATCTCAATTGCATTTCCTTGATTCCTTGCATTGTCTCCTTCTCAAAACCCGTTACTCTCTTACTTTGTACGTCTAGAATTGCTTTGGTCAAAAGTAGTGTACTATATAGGGAATAGGGTGCCATTTGGAATGCAGACAGAGTGAGTCACGAACTCACTAAGGTTAACAAGAGCTTGCCTCCGAGTTAGTTTAGGTTAAGGTTAGATGGAGAATTCATGTAGAAGCATAAAGCTAGCTCTATGACCTGATGTTTTCCTCCCTCTGAGGGATGAGAGGTTGTTTGCTAGTTTTGGCGCATAACACATTCTTATCTGTATTTCCTGAATGGCAACACTGAGTCACCTCTAACTTCATACATTCCAGAACAGAGACAGCAGAAATGACAGGATATTGAGTTGTTTTGATGTTGAGAAAAGGAGAGGAGTGGGTTATTTTGATGTTGAGTGGAGTGGGTCATTTTGGTGGAGTGGAGAGGAAAGGAAGAGTGGAATGGAGAGAATTGTTTTGGTGTTGTGGAGTGGAATGATTTGGTGTTGAGGAGAGGAGCGGACAAGAGTGGAGTGGAGTGGGGGGTGGAGTGGACAAGAGGGGAGAGGAGAGGAAAAGAAGGGAGAGGAGTGGAGGGGAGTGAAGTGAAGTGGACAAGAGGGGAGAGTAGAGGAGAGGAGTGGAAAAGCGGGGAGAGGAGAGGAGTGGAGTGGACAAGAGTGGAGAATAGAGGGAAGGAGTGTAGAGGACTGGAAAAAAGGGGAGAGGGGTAGAGAGTGTTGTTTTGGCTTTTCTTTTCAACACAGCTGGACTACCTCTGTCATCAGTAGTAAGACCAGCAATGGTTGTGTTCATTAGGCACCAACCGGAAGAAAACAGAATGAAACAGGGACGGACTACTGGGCTTGTTCAATGAGAAAAGCCCATTTTCATTTTCTGTTGCAAAACATTAGAAAATTCCATAGTCTGCCATAACTAACACCACCCAGATCTTACTGCTGAGTTAGTCCAGCTGTTTCAGTCTGTTTTCTTCCATTTGGTGCCTAATGAGCATGACCCATTCAGTACAATCTTGGCAACCTTTACCTCTGGTGCAGTTGTTGTGTGTAATTAAGAGGAAACCAGGCATCCAAATGTACTGGGTAACTGTATCCCTGCCTACAACCATTTCCACTACGAGTGACCAACACACCATTTCCCCTCAGCAACTCCAGGGATCAAAATACCGACTAACTTCTACACCTGCTGCAACATCCAAATCGGGTTTCCTGATCATGAAACTGAGTGAAGAAAACTGCCAAGAAACAATTTGGTTACAGAGGAAGGAACCCTGTGCCTACACTGTAGTACAGTGTACACCTTCTTGTACATCATGATACAATTACGACTTTAATATGTGAAGAAGCATACAAACGTACCCAAAGCGTGTGTCTAGTATCTGGCCTCTCATGCAGATAGCAGCCCAGAATACTAGCAGCAGGAGACAGAAGCCACACACCACCCCTAGTACAATGTACACAGAGTCTGATCCTCTGGTGTGTGGACTGGAGGAGGGAAACAGGAGCCAACCTGGAACACAACAGGCAATCAATCAAATCAAAGTATGGTTGATTTATAGAACAGAACACAGATTTGTACGGCATAGAATAGAATGTAGATTAGATAGAGAAACATCCTCCTCATTCTCCCAGGCTGTACTCTGAAAGTGTTCTCTTTAATTACAATAATTACAATCTGTGTCTTAAGTGTCCCAGTTGAGGAGCTGTAGCAGTGATTAAAATCAACACACCATTTAAACTGAGGATATTCCAAACAGTAAGGAGAAGTATGAGCCCTGTATTGTATTGAACTCTTGTATTGCCCATTTTACAATGTTTATTGTCTCGCAACAGCAGCAAGACAGTGTACTGCTTCTGAATGCATATGTATGGGTTATGAACTCCTTATGTAGTGCAGACTACTCACTGCTCTCTGGTACAAAGATCCTAACCGGTGGACTGAGCATGCCACGCCCAGCCTGAGTAACGGCAGCTACCTGAACTCCTTATGTAGTGCAGACTACTCACTGCTCTCTGGTACAAAGATCCTAACCGGTGGACTGAGCATGCCACGCCCAGCCTGAGTAACGGCAGCTACCTGAACACTGTATGTAGTGTTGAACTCCTGTAGGGCCACAGCGGCAGTGTTGGAGGAGCTGCGGATCTGAGGAATACAACATCATGGTTATATTCAGCAGTTTACAATCAGAAATCGGGGTTGTATTCAGCAGTTTAGATCGGGGTTTCTCAAACACACCTATTCCATTAATTAACTCATTCCACTAATTAACTCATCAAACCTTTGATTATTGGAATCAGATGTGTAGCGCTAGGGCAAAAACTACAATGTGCACCCCTTTGGGTACCTAGGACCAAAATGAAGAAACACTAATATTTATATTGACATTACCAGTCAAAAGTTTGGACACACCTATTTTTTTTTTACTATTTTCTACATTGTAGAATAATTGTGAAGACAGCAAAACTATGAAATAACACATATGGAATCATGTAATAACCAAAAATATGTTAAATAAAAATATATTTTAGATTCTTCAAAGTAGCCACCCTTTGCCTTGATGACAGCTTTGCACAATCTTGGCATTCTCTCAACCAGCTTCATGAGGTAGTCACCTGGAATGCATTTCAATTAACAGGTGTGCCTTGTTCAAAGTTAATTTGTGGAATTCCTATCCTTCTTAATGCGTTTGAGCTAATCAGTTGTGTTATGACAAGATAGGGGTGGTATTCAGAAGATAGCCATATTTGGTAAAAAATACCAAGTGCATATTATGGCAAGAACAGCTCAAATAAGCAATGAGAAATGACAGTCCATCATTACTTTAAGACATGAAGGTCAGTCAATACGGATTTCAAGTGCAGACGCAAAAACAATCAAGCACTATGGTGAAACTGGCTCTCATGAGGACTGCCACAGGAAAGGAAGACCCATAGTTACCTCTGCTGCAGAGGACAAGTTCATTAGCGTTAACTGCACCTCAGATTGCAGGCCAAATAAATGCTCCACAGAGTTGAAGTAACAGACACATCTCAACATCAACTGTTCAGAGACATGAATCAGGACTGAATGGTCGAATTGCTGCAAAGAAACCACTACTAAAAAGACATCAAGAAGAGACTTGCTTTTTCCATATAACACGAGCAATGGACGTTAGACCGGTGGAAATCTGTCCTTTGGTGCCAGGAGCCCAAATGTTTAGATTTTTGGCCTTTGTGAGACGCAGACTAGGTGAACGGCAGTGGAGGCTCCTCAGAGGAGGAAGGGGAGGACAATCCTCCTCAGTGAATTTCATAAAATAAAAAAAAATGTAAAACATTTAAAAAGTTACCATTTTTAGATAAAATTACACTAAATATAATCATGTCACAAAATAATCACGTCACAAAGTTTGCAAAGAAAGTCTACAGTAGCCTCAACAGCACTCTGTAGGGTAGCACCATGGTGTAGCCGGAGGACAGCTAGTTTCCATCCTCCTTTGGGTACATTGACTTCAATACAAAACCTAGGAGGCTCATGGTTCTCACCCCCTTCCATAGACTTACACAGTGATCATGACAACTTTGGGAGAACATCATCCAGCATATCAGAGCTCTTGCAGCATGAACTAACATGTTGTTAATCAAATTATCAGATAATTAATCTAGTACTAAAAGCATAAACTACAGATAGCTAGCACTGCAGTGTATAAAATGTGGTGAGTAGTTGACTCAAAGAGAGATAAAGACAATAGTTGAACAGTTTTGGAACATATTAATTTCTTCCAAAATAAAGGAGAATCAAGAGAGAGTAATTTTTTCCCCACTTTCACTTACTTAGCTAGCAAATGCAGCTAGCTAGTTTAGCCTACTGAAACACCCTGCTCAAACAGAGGGATGCTATGTTAGCTAGGTGGCTATGACTTTCCAACACAACACTGGAACTCTTCCAAGTCAAGGTAAGCATTTGGTATTACTCATTTATTGCCACCAGGGCCCGCCGTTGTACCTGCTTTCTGACTGTACAGTGTAATGTTGCTGCATGATTGTAGCGGGTTTACTAACGCATTAGTTCTATTAGCTATGCTGACTATGAGGTTACTTTAGCTAATATGGTGACAACAATGTATTTTTGCCTGGTCACATACAGCTGATGTGTTGTGCATTGAAGTTCACAAGCGAAGGGAAGTTGAGGAATACAACGTGGCTGTTATGTGAGTGAACTCTGTTTATGAGTGATCAGGGGTGTATTCATTCTGCTGATTCTGTTGAAAAATGTTTCTTAAAAACAGAAGCAAATGGAACAAAACGGGGATAAACATACCTGAACATGTCGAATAGAAACTCTCATTTGCAACTGTTGGACAAATGATTACACCCTATGTCAGCTAGATGCAGGCAAGAGTGTCCAAGGCGGTATAGAATGGCACTGTCTGTCACCTCAAAATTGCCTCTCAACCTGTGTGGACCTATATTGTAAACTTTTCATAGGCCATCTTATGATGGGTATATGGAAAATTAGAGTATCATGTAGTAGCCTAAACCTATCACTATTACATTGAACTGGGTGAATGGAATATGAATGAGTCTTCTAATATTCTGTAATAGAAATAAGGCCATGGTCATGAATTGTTTTTGTCCTCCCTCATCTTAAAAAGCACTGACTGCCGCTGGTGAACGGATGATCTCTGCATGTGTGGTTCCCACCGTGAGGCATGGAGAAGGACATTTGATGGTGTGGGGGTGCTTTGCTGGTGACACTGTCTGTGATTTATTTAGAATTCAAGGCACACTTAAACAGCATGGCTACCACAGCATTCTGCAGCGATACGCCATCCCATCTGGTTTGCGCTTAGTGGGACTACCATTCGTTTTTTAACAGGACAATGACCCAACACAGCTCCAGGCTGTGTAAGGGCTACTTGACCAAGAAGGAGAGTAATTGAGTGCTGCATCAGATGATCTGGCCTCCACAATCACCCAACCTCAACCCAATTGAGATGGTTTGGGATGAGTTGGACAGCAGAGTGAGGGAAAAGCAGCCTACAAGTACATATGTGGGAACTCCTTCAAGACTGTTGGAAAAGCATTCCTCATGAAGCTGGTTAAGAGAATGCCAAGAGTGTGCAAAACTGTCATCAAGACAAAGGGTGGCTAATTTGAGGGGAGTGGAAACCAGATGGCACAATTGTCTTGTTTTTTAAATGTATTTATGGATAGCCAAGGGCACACTCCAAACCTCAGACATAATTTACAAATAAAGCATTTGTGTGTAGTGAGTCCGCCAGATCAGAGGTAGTAGGGATGACCAGGGATGTTCATTTGAGAAGTGTGTGAATTGGACCATTCTCCTGTCCTGCTAAGCACTCAAAATGCAATAAATTCTTTTGGGTGTCAGGGAAAATGTATGGAGTAAAAAGTACATGATTTTATTCATGAAGGTAGTGAAGTAAAAGTCTATGTTATCAAAAAATATTAGTACACTGCCTTGCAAAAGTATTCACCCTCCTTGGCCTTTTTCCTATTTTGTTGCATTACAACCTGTAATGTAAATGGATTTTTATTTGGATTTCATGTAATAGACATACACAAAATAGTGCAAATTGGTGAAGTGAAAAAAATTACTTGTTTAAAAAAAATCTAAATAAATCTAAAACGGAATAGTGGTGCGTGCATATGTATTCACCCCCTTTGCTATGAAGCCCCTAAATAAGATATAGTGCAACCAAATACCTTCAGAAGTCACATAATTAGTTGAATAAAGTCCATCTTAATAAAAAATGGAAAGAATATGGCACCACAACAAACCTGTCAAGAGAGGGTCGCCCACCAAAACTCATGGACCAGGCAAGGACAGCATTAATCAGAGAGGCAACAAAGAGACCAAAGATAACCCTGAAGGAGCTGCAAAGCTCCACAGCTGAGATTGGAGTATCTGTCCATAGGACCACTTTAGGCTGTACACTCCACATAGCTGAGCTTTATAGAGGAGTGGCCAGAAAAAAGCCATTGCTTAAAGAAAAAAATAAGCAAACATGTTTGGTGTTTGTCTTAAATCATGTGAGAGACTTCCCAAACATATGGAAGAAGGTACTCTGGTCAGATGAGACTAAAATGGAGCTTTTTGGCCATCAAGAAAAACGCTGTGTCTGGCGCAAACCCAACACCTCTCATCACCTCGAGAACACCATCGGCAGGGCGAGGTGCGCTAAATACAGGGGAATTCTTGAGGGAAACCTGTTGCAGTCTTCCAGAAATTTGAGACTCCGATGGAGGTTCACCTTCCAGCAGGACAATGACCCTAATTATACTGCTAAAGCAACACTTGAGTGGTTTAAGGGAAAACATTTAAATATCATGGAATGGCCTCGTCAAAGCCCAGTCATCAATCCAAATGAGAATCTGTGGTATGACTTAAAGATTGCTGTACACCAGCGGAACCCATCCAACTTGAAGGAGCAGGAGCAGTTTTTCCTTGAAGAATGGGCAAAATTCCCAGTGGCTAGATGTGCTAAGCTTATAGAGACATACCCCAAGAGACTTGCAGCTGTAATTGCTGCAAAAGGTGTCTCTACAAAGTATTGGCTTTGGGGGGGGGGGGGGGTAGTTATGCACGCTTTTTTTTGTCTTATTTATTTTTTGTTTCACAATAAAACATATTTTGCATCTTCAAAGTGGTAGGCAAGTTGTGTAAATTAAATGATACAACCCCCCCAAAAATCCATTTTAATTCAACAAAATAGGAAAAATGCCAAGGGGGTGAATAATTTCGCAAGCCACTGTAGATTACAATTTGGGCAGTTGACATGGTGATCTGAATGGTGTTTACAGAGAGCTGAGAGGGGGATTGTTGGGGAACATGTGACAGTAGATAAAGCCCTTGGTTGCACAACACTGCCACATGGCAACATATGGGGTTCCCCTCCCACTAGCCAAAGTGCTGACAGTGGGACTGGAGGCCCAGAAAAACTCGGAAACACAGAAGACACACAGTAACACGATGTACTATCTCTCTATGACAACGTTTCATACCAGAACTTTTATTTTGGAAACAGCATGACTAGTCACAGTCAGAAACACATTGTACTGTATATCTCTGACCAAGAACATGTATTGCATCAAAGCAATTAAAATGTATCTTGTTGATAGAGTAGGGAAGAGTAGAATATAGTAGAGCAGAATAGGGAAGAGTAGAGAAGATCAGGGAAGAGTAGAGCAGAGTAGAGCAGAGCAGGGAAGAGTAGAGCAGAGCAGAGCAGGGAAGAGTAGAGCAGAGCAGAGTAGAGCAGAGTAGGGAAGAGTAGAGCAGAGTAGGGAAGAGTAGAGCAGAGTAGAGCAGAGTAGGGAAGAGTAGAGTAGAGCAGAGTAGAGCAGAGCAGGGAATGGGCAGAGCAGGGAAGAGTAGAGCAGAGTAGAGCAGAGCATGAGCAGAGCAGGGAAGAGTAGAGCAGAGTAGAGCAGAGTAGGGAAGAGTAGAGTAGAGCAGAGTAGAGCAGAGCAGGGAATGGGCAGAGCAGGGAAGAGTAGAGCAGAGTAGAGCATGAGCAGAGCAGGGAAGAGTAGAGCAGAGCAGGGAAGAGTATATCAGAGCAGAGCAGGGAAGAGTAGGGAAGAGTAGAGCAGAGCAGGGAAGAGTAGAGCAGAGCAGAGCAGGGCAGAGGAGAGTAGAGAAGTGTAGAATAGAGAAGTGTAGAGTAGAGCAGAGCAGAGTAGAGCAGAGCAGGGTAGAGTAGAGCAGTGTAGGAAAGAGTAGAGTATGGTAGAGTAGAGCAGAGAAGTGTAGAGTAGGGAACAGTAGAGCAGGGTAGAGTAGAGCAGAGTAGGGAAGAGTATAGGGAAGAGTAGAGTAGAGTAGGGAAGAGTAGAGTAGAGCAGAGTATGGAAGAGTAGAGCAGGGAAGAGTAGAGCAGAGTATGGAAGAGTAGAGTAGGGAAGAGTAGAGTAGAGTAGGGAAAAGTAGAGTAGAGCAGAGTAGGGAAGAGTAGAGTAGAGTAGAGCAGAGTAGGGAAGAGTAGAGTAGAGTAGAGCAGAGTAGGAAAGAGTAGAGTAGGGAAGAGTAGAGCAGAGTAGGGAAGAGCAGAGCAGAGAAGGGTAGAGCAGAGTAGGGAAGAGTAGAGCAGAGTAGGGAAGAGCAGAGCAGAGAAGGGTAGAGCAGAGTAGGGAAGAGTAGAGTAGAGTAGAGCAGAGTAGGAAAGAGTAGAGTAGGGAAGAGTAGAGCAGAGTAGGGAAGAGCAGAGCAGAGAAGGGTAGAGCAGAGTAGGGAAGAGCAGAGCAGAGATAGATAGAATTTATAGATAATTGGCCCTCTTTCTGGGACTCACCCACAAACAGGACCAAGCCTGGCCTGTTGAGGAGTGACAGACTCCATCCTAGCTGGAGGGGTGCTCTCATCTTATCTACGAACATAGACAGGGCTCTAACTCCCCGAAGTCCACAATGAGATTGGGTGCAGGCCAGGCAGCAGGCTGTTAGCCAGCCTGCCAGCTTAGTGGAGTCTGCCACTAGCACAGTCAGTGTAGTCAGCTCAGCTATCCCCATTGAGACCGTGTCTGTGCCACGACCTAGGTTGGGCAAAACTAAACATGGCGGTGTTTACCTTAGCAATCTCACTGGAATAAAGACCTCCTCCATTCCTGCCATTATTGAAAGAGATTGTGATATCTCACATCTCAAAATAGGGCTACTTAATGTTAGATCCCACACTTCCAAGGCAGTTATAGTCAATGAACTAATTACTGATCAGATCATAATCTTGATGTGATTGGCCTGACTGAAACATGGCTTAAGCCTGATGAATTTACTGTGTTAAATGAGGCCTCACCTCCTGGCTACACTAGTGACCATATACCCAGCACATCCCGCAAAGGCGGAGGTGTTGCTAACATTTATGATAGCAAATTTCAATTTACAAAAAAAACCCAGACATGTTTCTCTTTTGAGCTTCTAGTCATGAAATCTATGCAGCCTACTCAATCACTTTTTATAGCTACTGTTTTCAGGCCTCCTGGGCCATATACAGCATTCCTCACTGAGTTCCCTGAATTCCTATCGGACCTTGTAGTCATAGCAGATAATATTCTAATCTTTGGTGACTTTAATATTCACATGGAAAAGTCCATTGACCCACTCCAAAAGGCTTTCGGAGCCATCATCGACTCAGTGGGTTTTGTCCAACATGTCTCTGGACCCACTCACTGTCACAGTCATACGCTGGACCTAGTTTTGTCCCATGGAATAAATGTTGTGGATCTTAATGTTTTTCCTCATAATCCTGGACTATCGGACCACCATTTTATTACGTTTGCAATTGCAACAAATAATCTGGTCAGACCCCAACCAAGGAACATCAAAAGTCGTGCTATAAATTCACAGACAACACAAAGATTCCTTGATGCCCTTCCAGACTCCCTCTGCCTACCCAAGGACGCCAGAGGACAAAAATCCGTTAACCACCTAACTGAGGATCTCAATTTAACCTTGCGCAATACCCTAGATGCAGTTGCACCCCTAAAAAGTAAAAAAATGTCTCATAAGAAACTAGCTCCCTGGTACACAGAAAATACCCGAGCTCTGAAGCAAGCTTCCAGAAAATTGGAACGGAAATGGCGCCACACCAAACTGGAAGTCTTCCGACTAGCTTGGAAGGACAGTACCGTGCAGTACCGAAGAGCCCTTACTGCTGCTCGATCATCCTATTTTTCTAACTTAATTGAGGAAAATAAGAACAATCCGAAATTCCTTTTGATACTGTCGCAAAGCTAACTAAAAAGCAGCATTCCCCAAGAGAGGATGACTTTCACTTTAGCAGTGATAAATTCATGAACTTCTTTGAGGAAAAGATTATGATTATTAGAAAGCAAATTACGGACTCCTCTTTAAACCTGCGTATTCCTCCAAACCTCAATTGTCCTGAGTCTGCACAACTCTGCCAGGACCTAGGATCAAGAGAGACGCTCAAGTCTTTTAGTACTATATCTCTTGACACAATGATGAAAATAATCATGGCCTCTAAACCTTCAAGCTGCATACTGGACCCTATTCCAACTAAACTACTGAAAGAGCTGCTTCCTGTGCTTGGCCCTCCTATGTTGAACATAATAAACGGCTCTCTATCCACTGGATGTGTACCAAACTCACTAAAAGTGGCAGTAATAAAGCCTCTCCTGAAAAAGCCAAACCTTGACCCAGAAAATATAAAAAACTATCGGCCTATATCGAATCTTCCATTCCTCTCAAAAATTTTAGAGAAGGCTGTTGCGCAGCAACTCACTGCCTTCCTGAAGACAAACAAGGTATACGAAATGCTTCAGTCTGGTTTTAGACCCCATCATAGCACTGAGACGGCACTTGTGAAGGTGGAATAATGACATTTTAATGGCATCGGACCGAGGCTCTGCATCTGTCCTCGTGCTCCTAGACCTTAGTGCTGCTTTTGATACCATCGATCACCACATTCTTTTGGAGAGATTGGAAACCCAAATTGGTCTACACGGACATGTTCTGGCCTGGTTTAGATCTTATCTGTCGGAAAGATATCAGTTTGTCTCTGTGAATGGTTTGTCCTCTGACAAATCAACTGTAAATTTCGGTGTTCCTCAAGGTTCTGTTTTAGGACCACTATTGTTTTCACTATATATTTTACCTCTTGGGGATGTTATTCGAAAACATAATGTAAACTTTCACTGCTATGCGGATGACACACAGCTGTACATTTCAATGAAACATGGTGAAGCCCCAAAATTGCCCTCGCTAGAAGCATGTGTTTCAGACATAAGGAAGTGGATGGCTGCAAACTTTCTACTATTAAACTCGGACAAAACAGAGATGCTTGTTCTAGGTCCCAAGAAACAAAGAGATCTTCTGTTGAATCTGACAATTAATCTTAATGGTTGTACAGTCGTCTCAAATAAAACTGTGAAGGACCTCGGCGTTACTCTGGACCCTGATCTCTCTTTTGAAGAACATATCAAGACCATTTCGAGGACAGCTTTTTTCCATCTACGTAACATTGCAAAAATCAGAAACTTTCTGTCCAAAAATGATGCAGAAAAATTAATCCATGCTTTTGTCACTTCTAGGTTAGACTACTGCAATGCTCTATTTTCCGGCTACCCGGATAAAGCACTTCAGTTAGTGCTAAATACGGCTGCTAGAATCCTGACTAGAACCAAAAAATTTGATCATATTACTCCAGTGCGAGCCTCTCTACACTGGCTTCCTGTCAAAGCAAGGGCTGATTTCAAGGTTTTACTGCTAACCTACAAAGCATTACATGGGCTTGCTCCTACCTATCTCTCTGATTTGGTCCTGCCGTACATACCTACACGTATGCTACGGTCACAAGACGCAGGCCTCCTAATTGTCCCTAGAATTTCTAAGCAAACAGCTGGAGGCAGGGCTTTCTCCTATAGAGCTCCATTTTTATGGAACGGTCTGCCTACCCATGTCAGAGACGCAAACTCGGTCTCAACCTTTAAGTCTTTACTGAAGACTCATTCTTCAGTGGGTCATATGATTGAGTGTAGTCTGGCCCAGGAGTGGGAAGGTGAACGGAAAGGCTCTGGAGCAACGAACCGCCCTTGCTGTCTCTGCCTGGCCGGTTCCCCTCTTTCCACTGGGATTCTCTGCCTCTAACCCTGTTACGGGGCTGAGTCACTGGCTTACTGGGGCTCTCTCATGCCGTCCCTGGGGGGGTGCGTCACCTGGGTGGGTTGATTCACTGTTGTGGTCAGCCTGTCTGGGTTGGCGCCCCCCCCATGGGTTGTGCCGTGGCGGAGATCTTTGTGGGCTATACTCGGCCTTGTCTCAGGATGGTAAGTTGGTGGTTGAAGATATCCCTGTAGTGGTGTGGGGGCTGTGCTTTGGCAAAGTGGGTGGGGTTATATCCTTCCTGTTTGGCCCTGTCCGGGGGTGTCCTCGGATGGGGCCACAGTGTCTCCTGACCCCTCCTGTCTCAGCCTCCAGTATTTATGCTGCAGTAGTTTATGTGTCGGGGGGCTAGGGTCAGTTTGTTATATCTGGAGTACTTCTCCTGTCCTATTCGGTGTCCTGTGTGAATCTAAGTGTGCGTTCTCTAATTCTCTCCTTCTTTCTCTCTCTCGGAGGACCTGAGCCCTAGGACCATGCCCCAGGACTACCTGACATGATGACTCCTTGCTGTCCCCAGTCCACCTGGCCATGCTGCTGCTCCAGTTTCAACTGGCCTGGGCCCTAGGACCATGTCCCAGGACTACCTGACATGATGACTCCTTGCTGTCCCCAGTCCACCTGGCCATGCTGCTGCTCCAGTTTCAACTGTTCTGCCTTACTATTATTCAACCATGCTGGTCATTTATGAACATTTGAACATCTTGGCCACGTTCTGTTATAATCTCCACCCGGCACAGCCAGAAGAGGACTGGCCACCCCACATATGCTCTCTCTAATTCTCTCTTTCTTTCTCTCTCTCGGAGGACCTGAGCCCTAGGACCGTGCCCCAGGACTACCTGACATGATGACTCCTTGCTGTCCCCAGTCCACCTGACTGTGCTGCTGCTCCAGTTTCAACTGTTCTGCCTTATTATTATTCGACCATGCTGGTCATTTATGAACATTTGAACATCTTGGTCATGTTCTGTTATAATCTCTACCCGGCACAGCCAGAAGAGGACTGGCCACCCCACATAGCCTGGTTCCTCTCTAGGTTTCTTCCTAGGTTTTGGCCTTTCTAGGGAGTTTTTCCTAGCCACCGTGCTTTTACACCTGCATTGTTTGCTGTTTGGGGTTTTAGGATGGGTTTCTGTACAGCACTTTGAGATATCAGCTGATGTGAGACATAAACTGAACAAGTTCCACAGACATGTGACTAACATAAATGGAATAATGTGTCCCTGATGAAAGGGGGGAACAAAATCAAAAGTAACAGTCAGTATCTGGTGTGGCCACCAGCTGCATTAAGTACTGCAGTGCATCTCCTCCTCATGGACTGCACCAGATTTGCCGGTTCTTGCTGTGAGATGTTACCCCACTCTTCCACCAAGGCACCTGCAAGTTCCCAGACATTTCTGGGGGGAATGTCCCTAGCCCTCACCCTCCGATCCAACAGGTCCAAGACGTGCTCAATGGGATTGAGATCCGGGCTCTTCGCTGGCCATGGCAGAACAGTGACATTCCTGTCTTGCAGGAAATCATGCACAGAACGAGCAGTACGGCTGGTGGCATTGTCATGCTGGAGGGTCATGTCAGGATGAGCCTGCAGGAAGGGTACCACATGAGGGAGGAGGATGTCTTCCCTGTAACGCACAGTGATTAAATTGTCTGCAATGACAACAAGCTCAGTCCGATGATGCTGTGACACACCACCCCAGACCATGACGGACCCTCCACCTCCAAATCGATCCCACTCCAGAGTACAAGCCTCGGTGGAATGTGAATCTGACCATCACCCCTGGTGAGACAAAACCGCGACTCGTCAGTGAAGAGCACTTTTTGCCAGTCCTGTCAGGTCCAGCGACAGTGGGTTTGTGCCCATAGGCAACGTTGTTGCCGGTGATGTCTGGTGAGGACCTGCCTTACTACAACAGGTCTACAAGCCCTCAGTCCAGCCTCTCTCAGCCTATTGTGGACAATATGAGCACTGATGGAGGGATTGTGCGTTCCTGGTGTAACTCAGGCAGTTATTGTTGCCATCCTGTACCTGTCCCGCAGGTGTGATGTTCGGATGTACCAGTCCTGTGTAGGTGTTGTTACATGTGGTCTGCCACTGCGAGGATTATCAGCTGTCCATCCTGTCTCCCTGTAGCGCTGTCTTTGGCGTCTCACAGTACGGACATTGCAATTTATTGCCCTGGCCACATCTGCAGTCCTCATGTCTCCTTGCAGCATGCCTAAGGCACGTTCATCTAGATGACCAGGGACCCTGGGCATCTTTCTTTTGGTGTTTTTCAGAGTCAGTAAAAAGGCCTCTTTAGTGTCCTAAGTTTTCATAACTGTGACCTTAATTGCCCACCATCTGTAAGCTGTTAGTGTCTTAACGACCATTCCACAGGTGCATGTTCATTAATTGTTTATGGTTCATTGCACAGTGTTTTTTTTGCTGAGTTTATATTATTTTTTACATTGTTTGCAAACTGATGTGACACGTATTAATGGTAAAAAATAACATGCAAAACAGGCAAGCCCAAAAAATGTGGGGCCCTGTAACAAGTACACTGAGTACAGAGAGTGAGTGTTTTAATAAATTAACAAAATAAACACAAACAACACACCTACATGAAACAGAGTCAAAATAACCAGAGGAAAGAACCAAGGGGAGTGACCGATATAGGGAAGATAATCAAGGTGATGGAGTCCAGGTGAGTGTCATGAGGCGCTGGTGCGCTTGACGATGGTGGCAGGTGTGCGGGATAATCAGCAGCCTGACGACCTAGAGGCCGGAGAGGGAGTATACGTGACAGTACCCCCTCCTCTACGCCGATAAAGGGGATGAACCCGGGGACCAGGAGCCGACCGGTCACATCGTCTGAAGTGCGGGAACCTATCGAGCCGGCTGGGGCTTGGGAAACTGACAGACCGGCTGAGGCGCGGGAGCCTGGCAATCCGACAGAGGCATGAAAGCCAGACGAGCCGGCTAAGACAGGGGAACCCGGCGATCCGCCTGAGGCATGAAAGCCCGACGAGCCGGCTGAGGCAGGGGAGCCCGGCGAGCCGGCGGAGGCAGGGGAGCCCGGCGAGCCGGCGGAGGCAGGGGAGCCTGGCGAGCCGGCTGAGGCAGGGGAGCCTGGCGAGCCGGCGGAGGCAGGGGAGCCTGGCGAGCCGGCGGAGGCAGGGGAACCTGGTGATCTGGCTGAGGCATGAGAGCATGTAGCAGCTCCCGGATCCGACGGCATTTACACTGTCACAAAAAAACACTGATGCTTCCCTTATGTGAGGTGTTATTCTGTAACGAGTGCCCTGAGAGTCGGATAGCAAGTACAGGGAGTGTTTTAATAAATAAACACAAACAACGCACCGACATGGAAAAGAGTCAATAACACCTGGGGAAAGAACCAAGGCGAGTGACAGATATAGGGCAGATAATCAAGGAGGTGATAGAGTCCAGGTGAGTGTCATGAGGCGCTGCTGTGCTTGACGATGGTGACAGGTGTGCGGGATAATCAGCATTCTGATGACCTAGAGGCCGGAGAGGGAGTATACGTGACAGGCTCCAAGCAGATGGGGCTCTGCCCAACATGACCTGATTGACGGGTCGCCACTGAGAGGCGCTATGAATGCAAGGACCACCCAGTTTAATATTTTGAAGTTATAGGCTACATTGTTAATTTACTGAGACTCAAACAACAAAAATATTTACAATGGATCACAAAAAAACTATTTTAAAACATAAGATTGTTTTATTGACTTGAACAATAAATAACAAGCAAAATATACCGATGAACTTTACAATACATACAAAACTCAGTGAGCTCTCTTGATGCTTTGCATTCTAGAATATCTTCTAAAAAACAACAAAAATATTACTCAAACGATTTCCTGTTCAAAACATCCTCTTAACCAACAACAACTTTCCTTACCAGCTCACTGTTATCACTTCTGTCTGTGTGTTTAAACAGGTGAATGTAACCAGAAACTAGTTGTGGTTAAAACTCGTTTGAATGTTCAAACTAAATATACTGTAGCACTGTAAACAAAATCAAAATGGATGGAGGCTACAGCCCTAATACTGGCCAGCAATATCAGCATTCAACAAATCAATCAGTATCACATATTAATGATCATCTGAATGAATGGGTGGATTTTCCCAAGACCTGTCATTGGGTGGATTATCCCAAGACCTCAGTCATTGGGTGGATTATCCCAAAACCTCAGTCATTGGGTGGATTATCCCAAAACCTCAGTCATTGGGTGGATTTCCCCAAGACCTCAGTCATTGGGTGGATTTCCCCAAGACCTCAGTCAATGGGTGGATTTTCCCAAGACCTCAGTCATTGGGTGGATTTTCCCAAGACCTCAGCCATTGGGTGGATTTCCCCAAGACCTCAGCCATTGGGTGGATTTCCCCAAGACCTCAGTCATTGGGTGGATTTCCCCAAGACCTCAGTCATTTGGTGGATTTCCTCAAGACCTCAGTCATTGGGTGGATTTCCCCAAGACCTCAGTCAATGGGTGGATTTTCCCAAGACCTCAGTCATTGGGTGGATTTTCCCAAGACCTCAGCCATTGGGTGGATTTCCCCAAGACCTCAGCCATTGGGTGGATTTCCCCAAGACCTCAGTCATTGGGTGGATTTCCCCAAGACCTCAGTCATTGGGTGGATTTCCTCAAGACCTCAGTCATTGGGTGGATTTCCCCAAGACCTCAGTCATTGGGTGGATTTCCCCAAGACCTCAGTCATTGGGTGGATTTCCCCAAGACCTCAGTCATTGGGTGTATTTCCCCAAGACCTCAGTCATTGGGTGTATTTCCTCAAGACCTCAGTCATTGGGTGTATTTCCCCAAGACCTCAGCCATTGGGTGGATTTCCCCAAGACCTCAGCCATTGGGTGGATTTCCCCAAGACCTCAGTCATTGGGTGGATTTCCCCAAGACCTCAGTCATTGGGTGGATTTCCTCAAGACCTCAGTCATTGGGTGGATTTCCCCAAGACCTCAGTCATTGGGTGGATTTCCCCAAGACCTCAGTCATTGGGTGGATTTCCCCAAGACCTCAGTCATTGGGTGGATTTCCCCAAGACCTCAGTCATTGGGTGTATTTCCTCAAGACCTCAGTCATTGGGTGTATTTCCTCAAGACCTCAGTCATTGGGTGGATTTCCTCAAGACCTCAGTCATTGGGTGTATTTCTTCAAGACCTCAGTCATTGGGTGTATTTCCTCAAGACCTCAGTCATTGCTCTACTTGACAGATCTGTCATTGTTGACGTTACACAGGATGTTTTTAGCACCACTCTGCCAAGCCAGAAGATTCTCACTAGGGGACGTGCCTTCCTGCATGGGAAAAAACACAAACATTCAAATTAACTAAGCATTTGTAAAATAGATCACCTTACCGTATCAAACATCAATATTCAAATGCACTGTAGGGGGTGCTATGCTCATACAATAGCCACTAATAATCATACCAACCCGAAATATACTAAATTAATGTGAAAATATGAGAATTGGATGATTAGGAAGTACTAACACTGTTCTTAGTTTTAAGACTGGCTCCATACATCATCAGCAGCCTGATAATTTTGAATCGGTTTATCCTCACAGCATCGTGCATGGGTGTGTCTCCATCCTGGATAAAAATAGTTAATAGCAACACAACCATATGACATGGGTGTGTCTCCATCCTGGTTAAAAATAGTTAATAGCAACACAACCATATTACCTGGGTGTGTCTCCATCCTGGATAAAAATAGTTAATAGCAACACAACCATATTACATGGGTGTGTCTCCATCCTGGATAAAAATAGTTAATAGCAACACAACCATATTACATGGGTGTGTCGCCATCCTGGATAAAAATAGTTAATAGCAACACAACCATATTACCTGGGTGTGTCTCCATCCTGGTTAAAAATAGTTAATAGCAACACAACCATATTACATGGGTGTGTCTCCATCCTGGTTAAAAATAGTTAATAGCAACACAACCATATTACATGGGTGTGTCTCCATCCTGGTTAAAAATAGTTAATAGCAACACAACCATATTACCTGGGTGTGTCTCCATCCTGGTTAAAAATAGTTAATAGCAACACAACCATATTACATGGGTGTGTCTCCATCCTGGTTAAAAATAGTTAATAGCAACACAACCATATTACCTGGGTGTGTCTCCATCCTGGTTAAAAATAGTTAATAGCAACACAACCATATTACATGGGTGTGTCTCCATCCTGGATAAAAATAGTTAATAGCAACACAACCATATTACATGGGTGTGTCTCCATCCTGGTTAAAAATAGTTAATAGCAACACAACCATATTACATGGGTGTGTCTCCATCCTGGTTAAAAATAGTTAATAGCAACACAACCATATTACATGGGTGTGTCTCCATCCTGGTTAAAAATAGTTAATAGCAACACAACCATATTACCTGGGTGTGTCTCCATCCTGGTTAAAAATCGTTAATAGCAACACAACCATATTACATGGGTGTGTCTCCATCCTGGTTAAAAATAGTTAATAGCAACACAACCATATTACATGGGTGTGTCTCCATCCTGGTTAAAAATAATAGTTAATAGCAACACAACCATATTACATGGGTGTGTCTCCATCCTGGTTAAAAATAGTTAATAGCAACACAACCATATTACCTGGGTGTGTCTCCATCCTGGTTAAAAATAGTTAATAGCAACACAACCATATTACATGGGTGTGTCTCCATCCTGGTTAAAAATAGTTAATAGCAACACAACCATATTACATGGGTGTGTCTCCATCCTGGTTAAAAATAGTTATTAGCAACACAACCATATTACCTGGGTGTGTCTCCATCCTGGTTAAAAATAGTTAATAGCAACACAACCATATTACATGGGTGTGTCTCCATCCTGGTGAAAAATAGTTAATAGCAACACAACCATATTACATGGGTGTGTCTCCATCCTGGTTAAAAATAGTTAATAGCAACACAACCATATTACATGGGTGTGTCTCCATCCTGGTTTAAAATAGTTAATAGCAACACAACCATATTACATGGGTGTGTCTCCATCCTGGTTAAAAATAGTTAATAGCAACACAACCATATTACATGGGTGTGTCTCCATCCTGGTTAAAAATAGTTAATAGCAACACAACCATATTACATGGGTGTGTCTCCATCCTGGTTAAAAATAGTTAATAGCAACACAACCATATTACAAGAGGTGCAATGGTGGGTTTCTGAAGCCGTACTGAGATGATTGTATTTTGTCATATTAGGGTTTGAATGTCTTACTCTGTCTTTAGCGTTGACATCTGCTCCACAATGGATGAGGTGCTCAGCTAATTCATAATGTCCAGTCCTCACTGCCACGTGGAGAGGAGTGCTGCGCAGCTGAGAGAAACCAGAGAGGGGGGAGCCAGACCACAAAGCATCCATATACTGTGCAGCTGAGAGAACCCAGAGAGAGGGGGGAGAGTCAGACCACAAAGCATCCATATACTGTGCAGCTGAGAGAACCCAGAGAGAGAGAGGGGGGAGTCAGACCACAAAGCATCCATATACTGTGCAGCTGAGAGAACCCAGAGAGAGGGGGGAGAGTCAGACCACAAAGCATCCATATACTGTGCAGCTGAGAGAACCCAGAGAGAGGGGGAGGGGAGAGTCAGACCACAAAGCATCCATATACTGTGCAGCTGAGAGAACCCAGAGAGAGAGGGGGGGGGGGAGAGTCAGACCACAAAGCATCCATATACTGTGCAGCTGAGAGAACCCAGAGAGAGGGGGAGAGTCAGACCACAAAGCATCCATATACTGTGCAGCTGAGAGAACCCAGAGAGGGGGGGAGTCAGACCACAAAGCATCCATATACTGTGCAGCTGAGAGAAACCGGAGAGGGGGGGGGGTCAGACCACAAAGCATCCATATACTGTGCAGCTGAGAGAACCCAGAGAGGGGGGGTCAGACCACAAAGCATCCATATACTGTGCAGCTGAGAGAACCCAGAGAGAGGGGGGGTAGAGAGTCAGACCACAAAGCATCCATATACTGCGCAGCTGAGAGAACCCAGAGAGGGGGGGGGACCACAAATCATATACACTCTTTACATTGCTCTGTATATATATATATATATATATAGAGGAAAACTCCATATGGAAGAAAACTCCATATGTTTCTAATGTTAGGCATCACAAATGGAGTTTAAGGGCTCTCTGTCTCAATGATGTACCTTGTCTCCTTCGTTGAGTAGCAGCTCCAGAGTAGGCAGGCTGCCTCCCCTGCAGGCCCAGTGTACTGCTGTGGCCTCCAACTGGAGGGAGTGGGACATAAAGAGTTAGGATGATGACAGTTCCCATCCATTCCGAACCATTTCCCATGTATACAAATAGAGCTCTGATGAGTGAGTGTAACAGAGAGAGAACTTACTCTATCTTTCTTCTCAATAGAAGCCCCAGCCTCCAGCAGTCTCTTCACAGCCTCCACATGGCCTTTAGATGAGGCTTTGTGTAGCGCTGTCCTTAGGAACTGTAAAAGAGAGGGAGGGCAGACCGGATTGGCACATTCATTTGGCTGCCTGTTACGTGTCCTATGGCATCGTGAGACTAGGGATATATTGGCCCTCGGCTGCCTGTAACATGTCCTATGACATCATGAGACTAGGGATATATTGGCCCTCGGCTGCCTGTTACGTGTCCTATGACATCATGAGACTAGGGATATATTGGCCCTCGGCTGCCTGTTACGTGTCCTATGACATCATGAGACTAGGGATATATTGGCCCTCGGCTGCCTGTTACATGTCCTATGACATCGTGAGACTAGGGATATATTGGCCCTCGGCTGCCTGTTACGTGTCCTATGACATCGTGAGACTAGGGATATATTGGCCCTCGGCTGCCTGTTACGTGTCTTATGGCATCGTGAGACTAGGGATATATTGGCCCTCGGCTGCCTGTTACGTGTCTTATGGCATCGTGAGACTAGGGATATATTGGCCCTCGGCTGCCTGTTACGTGTCCTATGGCATCGTGAGACTAGGGATATATTGGCCCTCGGCTGCCTGTTACGTGTCCTATGACATCGTGAGACTAGGGATATATTGGCCCTCGGCTGCCTGTTACGTGTCCTATGGCATCGTGAGACTAGGACTATATTGGCTCTCGGCTGCCTGTTACGTGTCCTATGGCATCGTGAGACTAGGGATATATTGGCCCTCGGCTGCCTGTTACGTGTCCTATGGCATCATGAGACTAGGGATATATTGGCCCTCGGCTGCCTGTTACGTGTCCTATGGCATCGTGAGACTAGGGATATATTGGCCCTCGGCTGCCTGTTACGTGTCCTATGGCATCGTGAGACTAGGGATATATTGGCCCTCGGCTGCCTGTTACGTGTCCTATGGCATCGTGAGACTAGGGATATATTGGCCCTCGGCTGCCTGTTACGTGTCCTATGGCATCATGAGACTAGGGATATATTGGCCCTCGGCTGCCTGTTACATGTCCTATGGCATCGTGAGACTAGGGATATATTGGCCCTCGGCTGCCTGTTACGTGTCCTATGGCATCGTGAGACTAGGGATATATTGGCCCTCGGCTGCCTGTTACGTGTCCTATGGCATCGTGAGACTAGGGATATATTGGCCCTCGGCTGCCTGTTACGTGTCTTATGGCATCGTGAGACTAGGGATATATTGGCACTCGGCTGCCTGTTACGTGTCTTATGGCATCGTGAGACTAGGGATATATTGGCCCTCGGCTGCCTGTTACGTGTCGTGGCATCTTATGGCATCGTGCCTGTTAGACTATCGGAGACTAGGGATATATTGGCCCTCGGCTGCCTGTTACGTGTCCTATGGCATCGTGAGACTAGGGATATATTGGCCCTCGGCTGCCTGTTACGTGTCTTATGGCATCGTGAGACTAGGGATATATTGGCCCTCGGCTGCCTGTTACGTGTCTTATGGCATCGTGAGACTAGGGATATATTGGCCCTCGGCTGCCTGTTACGTGTCCTATGGCATCGTGAGACTAGGGATATATTGGCCCTCGGCTGCCTGTTACGTGTCCTATGGCATCGTGAGACTAGGGATATATTGGCCCTCGGCTGCCTGTTACGTGTCCTATGGCATCGTGAGACTAGGGATATATTGGCCCTCGGCTGCCTGTTACGTGTCTTATGGCATCGTGAGACTAGGGATATATTGGCCCTGTTACGGCTGCCTGTTATTGGCCCTCGGCTGCCTGTTACTCTTATGGCATCGTGAGACTAGGGATATATTGGCCCTCGGCTGCCTGTTACGTGTCCTATGGCATCGTGAGACTAGGGATATATTGGCCCTCGGCTGCCTGTTACGTGTCCTATGGCATCGTGAGACTAGGGATATATTGGCCCTCGGCTGCCTGTTACGTGTCCCTCGGCTGCCTGCATCGTGAGACTAGGGATATATTGGCCCTCGGCTGCCTGTTACGTGTCCTATGGCATCGTGAGACTAGGGATATATTGGCCCTCGGCTGCCTGTTACGTGTCCTATGGCATCGTGAGACTAGGGATATATTGGCCCTCGGCTGCCTGTTACGTGTCCTATGACATCGTGAGACTAGGGATATATTGGCCCTCGGCTGCCTGTTACGTGTCCTATGGCATCGTGAGACTAGGGATATATTGGCCCTCGGCTGCCTGTTACGTGTCCTATGGCATCGTGAGACTAGGGATATATTGGCCCTCGGCTGCCTGTTACGTGTCCTATGGCATCGTGAGACTAGGGATATATTGGCCCTCGGCTGCCTGTTACGTGTCCTATGGCATCGTGAGACTAGGGATATATTGGCCCTCGGCTGCCTGTTACGTGTCCTATGGCATCGTGAGACTAGGGATATATTGGCCCTCGGCTGCCTGTTACGTGTCCTATGGCATCGTGAGACTAGGGATATATTGGCCCTCGGCTGCCTGTTACGTGTCCTATGGCATCGTGAGACTAGGGATATATTGGCCCTCGGCTGCCTGTTACGTGTCCTATGGCATCGTGAGACTAGGGATATATTGGCCCTCGGCTGCCTGTTACGTGTCCTATGGCATCGTGAGACTAGGGATATATTGGCCCTCGGCTGCCTGTTACGTGTCCTATGGCATCGTGAGACTAGGGATATATTGGCCCTCGGCTGCCTGTTACGTGTCCTATGGCATCGTGAGACTAGGGATATATTGGCCCTCGGCTGCCTGTTACGTGTCCTATGGCATCGTGAGACTAGGGATATATTGGCCCTCGGCTGCCTGTTACGTGTCCTATGGCATCGTGAGACTAGGGATATATTGGCCCTCGGCTGCCTGTTACGTGTCCTATGGCATCGTGAGACTAGGGATATATTGGCCCTCGGCTGCCTGTTACGTGTCCTATGGCATCGTGAGACTAGGGATATATTGGCCCTCGGCTGCCTGTTACGTGTCCTATGGCATCGTGAGACTAGGGATATATTGGCCCTCGGCTGCCTGTTACGTGTCCTATGGCATCGTGAGACTAGGGATATATTGGCCCTCGGCTGCCTGTTACGTGTCCTATGGCATCGTGAGACTAGGGATATATTGGCCCTCGGCTGCCTGTTACGTGTCCTATGGCATCGTGAGACTAGGGATATATTGGCCCTCGGCTGCCTGTTACGTGTCCTATGACATCGTGAGACTAGGGATATATTGGCCCTCGGCTGCCTGTTACGTGTCCTATGGCATCGTGAGACTAGGGATATATTGGCCCTCGGCTGCCTGTTACGTGTCCTATGGCATCGTGAGACTAGGGATATATTGGCCCTCGGCTGCCTGTTACGTGTCCTATGGCATCGTGAGACTAGGGATATATTGGCCCTCGGCTGCCTGTTACGTGTCCTATGGCATCGTGAGACTAGGGATATATTGGCCCTCGGCTGCCTGTTACGTGTCCTATGGCATCGTGAGACTAGGGATATATTGGCCCTCGGCTGCCTGTTACGTGTCCTATGGCATCGTGAGACTAGGGATATATTGGCCCTCGGCTGCCTGTTACGTGTCCTATGACATCGTGAGACTAGGGATATATTGGCCCTCGGCTGCCTGTTACGTGTCCTATGGCATCGTGAGACTAGGGATATATTGGCCCTCGGCTGCCTGTTACGTGTCCTATGGCATCGTGAGACTAGGGATATATTGGCCCTCGGCTGCCTGTTACGTGTCCTATGGCATCGTGAGACTAGGGATATATTGGCCCTCGGCTGCCTGTTACGTGTCCTATGGCATATATTGTGAGACTAGGGATATATTGGCCCTCGGCTGCCTGTTACGTGTCCTATGGCATCGTGAGACTAGGGATATATTGGCCCTCGGCTGCCTGTTACGTGTCCTATGACATCGTGAGACTAGGGATATATTGGCCCTCGGCTGCCTGTTACGTGTCCTATGGCATCGTGAGACTAGGGATATATTGGCCCTCGGCTGCCTGTTACGTGTCCTATGACATCGTGAGACTAGGGATATATTGGCCCTCGGCTGCCTGTTACGTGTCCTATGGCATCGTGAGACTAGGGATATATTGGCCCTCGGCTGCCTGTTACGTGTCCTATGGCATCGTGAGACTAGGGATATATTGGCCCTCGGCTGCCTGTTACGTGTCCTATGGCATCGTGAGACTAGGGATATATTGGCCCTCGGCTGCCTGTTACGTGTCCTATGGCATCGTGAGACTAGGGATATATTGGCCCTCGGCTGCCTGTTACGTGTCCTATGGCATCGTGAGACTAGGGATATATTGGCCCTCGGCTGCCTGTTACGTGTCCTATGACATCTTGAGACTAGGGATATATTGGTCCTCGGCTGCCTGTTACGTGTCCTATGGCATCGTGAGACTAGGGATATATTGGCCCTCGGCTGCCTGTTACGTGTCCTATGGCATCGTGAGACTAGGGATATATTGGCCCTCGGCTGCCTGTTACGTGTCCTATGGCATCGTGAGACTAGGGATATATTGGCCCTCGGCTGCCTGTTACGTGTCCTATGGCATCGTGAGACTAGGGATATATTGGCCCTCGGCTGCCTGTTACGTGTCCTATGACATCGTGAGACTAGGGATATATTGGCCCTCGGCTGCCTGTTACGTGTTTTATGGCATCGTGAGACTAGGACTATATTGGCCCTCGGCTGCCTGTTACGTGTCCTATGGCATCGTGAGACTAGGGATATATTGGCCCTCGGCTGCCTGTTACGTGTCCTATGACATCGTGAGACTAGGGATATATTGGCCCTCGGCTGCCTGTTACGTGTCCTATGGCATCGTGAGACTAGGGATATATTGGCCCTCGGCTGCCTGTTACGTGTCCTATGGCATCGTGAGACTAGGGATATATTGGCCCTCGGCTGCCTGTTACGTGTCCTATGGCATCGTGAGACTAGGGATATATTGGCCCTCGGCTGCCTGTTACGTGTCCTATGACATCATGAGACTAGGGATATATTGGCCCTCGGCTGCCTGTTACGTGTCCTATGGCATCGTGAGACTAGGGATATATTGGCCCTCGGCTGCCTGTTACGTGTCCTATGGCATCGTGAGACTAGGGATATATTGGCCCTCGGCTGCCTGTTACGTGTCCTATGACATCGTGAGACTAGGGATATATTGGCCCTCGGCTGCCTGTTACGTGTCCTATGGCATCGTGAGACTAGGGATATATTGGCCCTCGGCTGCCTGTTACGTGTCCTATGGCATCGTGAGACTAGGGATATATTGGCCCTCGGCTGCCTGTTACGTGTCCTATGACATCTTGAGACTAGGGATATATTGGCCCTCGGCTGCCTGTTACGTGTCCTATGGCATCGTGAGACTAGGGATATATTGGCCCTCGGCTGCCTGTTACGTGTCCTATGGCATCGTGAGACTAGGGATATATTGGCCCTCGGCTGCCTGTTACATGTCCTATGGCATCGTGAGACTAGGGATATATTGGCCCTCGGCTGCCTGTTACGTGTCCTATGGCATCGTGAGACTAGGGATATATTGGCCCTCGGCTGCCTGTTACGTGTCCTTATGGCATCGTGAGACTAGGGATATATTGGCCCTCGGCTGCCTGTTACGTGTCCTATGGCATCGTGAGACTAGGGATATATTGGCCCTCGGCTGCCTGTTACGTGTCCTATGACATCGTGAGACTAGGGATATATTGGCCCTCGGCTGCCTGTTACGTGTCCTATGGCATCGTGAGACTAGGGATATATTGGCCCTCGGCTGCCTGTTACGTGTCCTATGGCATCGTGAGACTAGGGATATATTGGCCCTCGGCTGCCTGTTACGTGTCCTATGACATCGTGAGACTAGGGATATATTGGCCCTCGGCTGCCTGTTACGTGTCCTATGGCATCGTGAGACTAGGGATATATTGGCCCTCGGCTGCCTGTTACGTGTCCTATGGCATCGTGAGACTAGGGATATATTGGCCCTCGGCTGCCTGTTACGTGTCTTATGGCATCGTGAGACTAGGGATATATTGGCCCTCGGCTGCCTGTTACGTGTCTTATGGCATCGTGAGACTAGGGATATATTGGCCCTCGGCTGCCTGTTACGTGTCTTATGGCATCGTGAGACTAGGGATATATTGGCCCTCGGCTGCCTGTTACGTGTCTTATGGCATCGTGAGACTAGGGATATATTGGCCCTCGGCTGCCTGTTACGTGTCCTATGGCATCGTGAGACTAGGGATATATTGGCCCTCGGCTGCCTGTTACGTGTCCTATGGCATCGTGAGACTAGGGATATATTGGCCCTCGGCTGCCTGTTACGTGTCTTATGACATCGTGAGACTAGGGATATATTGGCCCTCGGCTGCCTGTTACGTGTCCTATGGCATCGTGAGACTAGGGATATATTGGCCCTCGGCTGCCTGTTACGTGTCTTATGGCATCGTGAGACTAGGGATATATTGGCCCTCGGCTGCCTGTTACGTGTCTTATGGCATCGTGAGACTAGGGATATATTGGCCCTCGGCTGCCTGTTACGTGTCCTATGGCATCGTGAGACTAGGGATATATTGGCCCTCGGCTGCCTGTTACGTGTCCTATGGCATCGTGAGACTAGGACTATATTGGCTCTCGGCTGCCTGTTACGTGTCCTATGACATCATGAGACTAGGGATATATTGGCTCTCGGCTGCCTGTTACGTGTCCTATGACATCATGAGACTAGGGATATATTGGCTCTCGGCTGCCTGTTACATGTCCTATGACATCATGAGACTAGGGATATATTGGCCCTCGGCTGCCTGTTACGTGTCCTATGGCATCGTGAGACTAGGACTATATTGGCCCTCGGCTGCCTGTTACGTGTCCTATGACATCGTGAGACTAGGGATATATTGGCCCTCGGCTGCCTGTTACGTGTCCTATGACATCATGAGACTAGGGATATATTGGCTCTCGGCTGCCTGTTACGTGTCCTATGGCATCGTGAGACTAGGACTATATTGGCCCTCGGCTGCCTGTTACGTGTCCTATGGCATCGTGAGACTAGGGATATATTGGCCCTCGGCTGCCTGTTACGTGTCCTATGGCATCGTGAGACTAGGGATATATTGGCCCTCGGCTGCCTGTTACGTGTCCTATGGCATCGTGAGACTAGGGATATATTGGCCCTCGGCTGCCTGTTACGTGTCCTATGGCATCGTGAGACTAGGGATATATTGGCCCTCGGCTGCCTGTTACGTGTCCTATGGCATCGTGAGACTAGGGATATATTGGCCCTCGGCTGCCTGTTACGTGTCCTATGGCATCGTGAGACTAGGGATATATTGGCCCTCGGCTGCCTGTTACGTGTCTTATGGCATCGTGAGACTAGGGATATATTGGCCCTCGGCTGCCTGTTACGTGTCTTATGGCATCGTGAGACTAGGGATATATTGGCCCTCGGCTGCCTGTTACGTGTCTTATGGCATCGTGAGACTAGGGATATATTGGCCCTCGGCTGCCTGTTACGTGTCCTATGGCATCGTGAGACTAGGGATATATTGGCCCTCGGCTGCCTGTTACGTGTCCTATGGCATCGTGAGACTAGGGATATATTGGCCCTCGGCTGCCTGTTACGTGTCTTATGGCATCGTGAGACTAGGGATATATTGGCCCTCGGCTGCCTGTTACGTGTCTTATGGCATCGTGAGACTAGGGATATATTGGCCCTCGGCTGCCTGTTACGTGTCCTATGGCATCGTGAGACTAGGGATATATTGGCCCTCGGCTGCCTGTTACGTGTCCTATGGCATCGTGAGACTAGGGATATATTGGCCCTCGGCTGCCTGTTACGTGTCTTATGGCATCGTGAGACTAGGGATATATTGGCCCTCGGCTGCCTGTTACGTGTCTTATGGCATCGTGAGACTAGGGATATATTGGCCCTCGGCTGCCTGTTACGTGTCTTATGGCATCGTGAGACTAGGGATATATTGGCCCTCGGCTGCCTGTTACGTGTCTTATGGCATCGTGAGACTAGGGATATATTGGCCCTCGGCTGCCTGTTACGTGTCCTATGGCATCGTGAGACTAGGGATATATTGGCCCTCGGCTGCCTGTTACGTGTCCTATGGCATCGTGAGACTAGGGATATATTGGCCCTCGGCTGCCTGTTACGTGTCTTATGGCATCGTGAGACTAGGGATATATTGGCCCTCGGCTGCCTGTTACGTGTCTTATGGCATCGTGAGACTAGGGATATATTGGCCCTCGGCTGCCTGTTACGTGTCCTATGGCATCGTGAGACTAGGACTATATTGGACCTCGGCTGCCTGTTACGTGTCCTATGACATCGTGAGACTAGGGATATATTGGCCCTCGGCTGCCTGTTACGTGTCCTATGGCATCGTGAGACTAGGGATATATTGGCCCTCGGCTGCCTGTTACGTGTCCTATGGCATCGTGAGACTAGGGATATATTGGCCCTCGGCTGCCTGTTACGTGTCTTATGGCATCGTGAGACTAGGGATATATTGGCCCTCGGCTGCCTGTTACGTGTCCTATGGCATCGTGAGACTAGGGATATATTGGCCCTCGGCTGCCTGTTACGTGTCCTATGACATCGTGAGACTAGGGATATATTGGCCCTCGGCTGCCTGTTACGTGTCCTATGACATCGTGAGACTAGGGATATATTGGCCCTCGGCTGCCTGTTACGTGTCCTATGGCATCGTGAGACTAGGGATATATTGGCCCTCGGCTGCCTGTTACGTGTCCTATGGCATCGTGAGACTAGGGATATATTGGCCCTCGGCTGCCTGTTACGTGTCCTATGACATCATGAGACTAGGGATATATTGGCCCTCGGCTGCCTGTTACGTGTCCTATGGCATCGTGAGACTAGGGATATATTGGCCCTCGGCTGCCTGTTACGTGTCCTATGGCATCGTGAGACTAGGGATATATTGGCCCTCGGCTGCCTGTTACGTGTCCTATGACATCGTGAGACTAGGGATATATTGGCCCTCGGCTGCCTGTTACGTGTCCTATGGCATCGTGAGACTAGGGATATATTGGCCCTCGGCTGCCTGTTACGTGTCCTATGGCATCGTGAGACTAGGGATATATTGGCCCTCGGCTGCCTGTTACGTGTCTTATGGCATCGTGAGACTAGGGATATATTGGCCCTCGGCTGCCTGTTACGTGTCTTATGGCATCGTGAGACTAGGGATATATTGGCCCTCGGCTGCCTGTTACGTGTCCTATGGCATCGTGAGACTAGGACTATATTGGACCTCGGCTGCCTGTTACGTGTCCTATGACATCGTGAGACTAGGGATATATTGGCCCTCGGCTGCCTGTTACGTGTCCTATGGCATCGTGAGACTAGGGATATATTGGCCCTCGGCTGCCTGTTACGTGTCCTATGGCATCGTGAGACTAGGGATATATTGGCCCTCGGCTGCCTGTTACGTGTCCTATGGCATCGTGAGACTAGGACTATATTGGACCTCGGCTGCCTGTTACGTGTCCTATGACATCGTGAGACTAGGGATATATTGGCCCTCGGCTGCCTGTTACGTGTCTTATGGCATCGTGAGACTAGGGATATATTGGCCCTCGGCTGCCTGTTACATGTCCTATGGCATCGTGAGACTAGGGATATATTGGCCCTCGGCTGCCTGTTACGTGTCCTATGGCATCGTGAGACTAGGGATATATTGGCCCTCGGCTGCCTGTTACGTGTCCTATGGCATCGTGAGACTAGGGATATATTGGCCCTCGGCTGCCTGTTACGTGTCCTATGGCATCGTGAGACTAGGGATATATTGGCCCTCGGCTGCCTGTTACGTGTCCTATGACATCGTGAGACTAGGGATATATTGGCCCTCGGCTGCCTGTTACGTGTCCTATGGCATCGTGAGACTAGGGATATATTGGCCCTCGGCTGCCTGTTACGTGTCCTATGACATCGTGAGACTAGGGATATATTGGCCCTCGGCTGCCTGTTACGTGTCTTATGGCATCGTGAGACTAGGGATATATTGGCCCTCGGCTGCCTGTTACGTGTCCTATGGCATCGTGAGACTAGGGATATATTGGCCCTCGGCTGCCTGTTACGTGTCCTATGGCATCGTGAGACTAGGGATATATTGGCCCTCGGCTGCCTGTTACGTGTCCTATGGCATCGTGAGACTAGGGATATATTGGCCCTCGGCTGCCTGTTACGTGTCCTATGGCATCGTGAGACTAGGGATATATTGGCCCTCGGCTGCCTGTTACGTGTCCTATGGCATCGTGAGAATAGGGATATATTGGCCCCTCGGCTGCCTGTTACGTGTCCTATGGCATCGTGAGACTAGGGATATATTGGCCCTCGGCTGCCTGTTACGTGTCCTATGGCATCGTGAGACTAGGGATATATTGGCCTCGGCTGCCTGTTACGTGTCCTATGGCATCGTGAGACTAGGGATATATTGGCCCTCGGCTGCCTGTTACGTGTCCTATGGCATCGTGAGACTAGGGATATATTGGCCTATGGCATCGGCTGCCTGTTACGTGTCCTATGGCATCGTGAGACTAGGGATATATTGGCCCTCGGCTGCCTGTTACGTGTCCTATGGCATCGTGAGACTAGGGATATATTGGCCCTCGGCTGCCTGTTACGTGTCCTATGGCATCGTGAGACCCCTCGGCTGCCTGTTACGTGTCTTATGGCATCGTGAGACTAGGGATATATTGGCCCTCGGCTGCCTGTTACGTGTCCTATGACATCGTGAGACTAGGGATATATTGGCCCTCGGCTGCCTGTTACGTGTCCTATGGCATCGTGAGACTAGGGATATATTGGCCCTCGGCTGCCTGTTACGTGTCCTATGGCATCGTGAGACTAGGGATATATTGGCCCTCGGCTGCCTGTTACGTGTCCTATGGCATCGTGAGACTAGGGATATATTGGCCCTCGGCTGCCTGTTACGTGTCCTATGGCATCGTGAGACTAGGGATATATTGGCCCTCGGCTGCCTGTTACGTGTCCTATGGCATCGTGAGACTAGGGATATATTGGCCCTCGGCTGCCTGTTACGTGTCCTATGGCATCGTGAGACTAGGGATATATTGGCCCTCGGCTGCCTGTTACGTGTCCTATGGCATCGTGAGACTAGGGATATATTGGCCCTCGGCTGCCTGTTACGTGTCCTTATGGCATCGTGAGACTAGGGATATATTGGCCCTCGGCTGCCTGTTACGTGTCCTATGGCATCGTGAGACTAGGGATATATTGGCCCTCGGCTGCCTGTTACGTGTCTTATGGCATCGTGAGACTAGGGATATATTGGCCCTCGGCTGCCTGTTACGTGTCCTATGGCATCGTGAGACTAGGGATATATTGGCCCTCGGCTGCCTGTTACGTGTCTTATGGCATCGTGAGACTAGGGATATATTGGCCCTCGGCTGCCTGTTACGTGTCCTATGGCATCGTGAGACTAGGGATATATTGGCCCTCGGCTGCCTGTTACGTGTCCTATGGCATCGTGAGACTAGGGATATATTGGCCCTCGGCTGCCTGTTACGTGTCCTATGGCATCGTGAGACTAGGGATATATTGGCCCTCGGCTGCCTGTTACGTGTCCTATGGCATCGTGAGACTAGGGATATATTGGCCCTCGGCTGCCTGTTACGTGTCCTATGGCATCGTGAGACTAGGGATATATTGGCCCTCGGCTGCATCTGTTAGGGATATATTGTGTCCTCCTATGGCATCGTGAGACTAGGGATATATTGGCCCTCGGCTGCCTGTTACGTGTCCTATGGCATCGTGAGACTAGGGGATATATTGGCCCTCGGCTGCCTGTTACGTGTCCTATGGCATCGTGAGACTAGGGATATATTGGCCCTCGGCTGCCTGTTACGTGTCCTATGGCATCGTGAGACTAGGGATATATTGGCCCTCGGCTGCCTGTTACGTGTCCTATGGCATCGTGAGACTAGGGATATATTGGCCCTCGGCTGCCTGTTACGTGTCCTATGGCATCGTGAGACTAGGCATCGTGAGACTAGGATATATTGGCCCTCGGCTGCCTGTTACGTGTCCTATGGCATCGTGAGACTAGGGATATATTGGCCCTCGGCTGCCTGTTACGTGTCCTATGGCATCGTGAGACTAGGGATATATTGGCCCTCGGCTGCCTGTTACGTGTCCTATGGCATCGTGAGACTAGGGATATATTGGCCCTCGGCTGCCTGTTACGTGTCCTATCGGAGACATATATTGGCCCTCGTGAGACATCGTGAGACTAGGGATATATTGGCCCTCGGCTGCCTGTTACGTGTCCTATGGCATCGTGAGACTAGGGATATATTGGCCCTCGGCTGCCTGTTACGTGTCCTATGGCATCGTGAGACTAGGGATATATTGGCCCTCGGCTGCCTGTTACGTGTCCTATGGCATCGTGAGACTAGGGATATATTGGCCCTCGGCTGCCTGTTACGTGTCCTATGACATCGTGAGACTAGGGATATATTGGCCCTCGGCTGCCTGTTACGTGTCCTATGGCATCGTGAGACTAGGGATATATTGGCCCTCGGCTGCCTGTTACGTGTCTTATGGCATCGTGAGACTAGGGATATATTGGCCCTCGGCTGCCTGTTACGTGTCCTATGGCATCGTGAGACTAGGGATATATTGGCCCTCGGCTGCCTGTTACGTGTCCTATGGCATCGTGAGACTAGGGATATATTGGCCCTCGGCTGCCTGTTACGTGTCCTATGGCATCGTGAGACTAGGGATATATTGGCCCTCGGCTGCCTGTTACGTGTCTTATGGCATCGTGAGACTAGGGATATATTGGCCCTCGGCTGCCTGTTACGTGTCCTATGGCATCGTGAGACTAGGGATATATTGGCCCTCGGCTGCCTGTTACGTGGCCCTCCTATGGCATCGTGAGACTAGGGATATATTGGCCCTCGGCTGCCTGTTACGTGTCCTATGGCATCGTGAGACTAGGGATATATTGGCCCTCGGCTGCCTGTTACGTGTCTTATGGCATCGTGAGACTAGGGATATATTGGCCCTCGGCTGCCTGTTACGTGTCTTATGGCATCGTGAGACTAGGGATATATTGGCCCTCGGCTGCCTGTTACGTGTCCTATGGCATCGTGAGACTAGGGATATATTGGCCCTGCCTGTTACGGCTGCATCTGGGATTACCCTCGGCTGTCGTGTCTATGGCATCGTGAGACTAGGGATATATTGGCCCTCGGCTGCCTGTTACGTGTCCTATGGCATCGTGAGACTAGGGATATATTGGCCCTCGGCTGCCTGTTACGTGTCCTATGGCATCGTGAGACTAGGGATATATTGGCCCTCGGCTGCCTGTTACGTGTCCTATGGCATCGTGAGACTAGGGATATATTGGCCCTCGGCTGCCTGTTACGTGTCCTATGGCATCGTGAGACTAGGGATATATTGGCCCTCGGCTGCCTGTTACGTGTCCTATGGCATCGTGAGACTAGGGATATATTGGCCCTCGGCTGCCTGTTACGTGTCCTATGGCATCGTGAGACTAGGGATATATTGGCCCTCGGCTGCCTGTTACGTGTCCTATGGCATCGTGAGACTAGGGATATATTGGCCCTCGGCTGCCTGTTACGTGTCCTATGGCATCGTGAGACTAGGGATATATTGGCCCTCGGCTGCCATGTGAGACGTGTCCTACGTGGTCCTATGGCATCGTGAGACTAGGGATATATTGGCCCTCGGCTGCCTGTTACGTGTCCTATGGCATCGTGAGACTAGGGATATATTGGCCCTCGGCTGCCTGTTACGTGTCCTATGGCATCGTGAGACTAGGGATATATTGGCCCTCGGCTGCCTGTTACGTGTCCTATGGCATCGTGAGACTAGGGATATATTGGCCCTCGGCTGCCTGTTACGTGTCCTATGGCATCGTGAGACTAGGGATATATTGGCCCTCGGCTGCCTGTTACGTGTCCTATGGCATCGTGAGACTAGGGATATATTGGCCCTCGGCTGCCTGTTACGTGTCCTATGGCATCGTGAGACTAGGGATATATTGGCCCTCGGCTGCCTGTTACGTGTCCTATGGCATCGTGAGACTAGGGATATATTGGCCCTCGGCTGCCTGTTACGTGTCCTATGGCATCGTGAGACTAGGGATATATTGGCCCTCGGCTGCCTGTTACGTGTCCTATGGCATCGTGAGACTAGGGATATATTGGCCCTCGGCTGCCTGTTACGTGTCCTATGGCATCGTGAGACTAGGGATATATTGGCCCTCGGCTGCCTGTTACGTGTCTTATGGCATCGTGAGACTAGGGATATATTGGCCCTCGGCTGCCTGTTACGTGTCCTATGGCATCGTGAGACTAGGGATATATTGGCCCTCGGCTGCCTGTTACGTGTCCTATGGCATCGTGAGACTAGGGATATATTGGCCCTCGGCTGCCTGTTACGTGTCCTATGGCATCGTGAGACTAGGGATATATTGGCCCTCGGCTGCCTGTTACGTGTCTTATGGCATCGTGAGACTAGGGATATATTGGCCCTCGGCTGCCTGTTACGTGTCCTATGGCATCGTGAGACTAGGGATATATTGGCCCTCGGCTGCCTGTTACGTGTCCTATGGCATCGTGAGACTAGGGATATATTGGCCCTCGGCTGCCTGTTACGTGTCCTATGGCATCGTGAGACTAGGGATATATTGGCCCTCGGCTGCCTGTTACGTGTCCTATGGCATCGTGAGACTAGGGATATATTGGCCCTCGGCTGCCTGTTACGTGTCCTATGGCATCGTGAGACTAGGGATATATTGGCCCTCGGCTGCCTGTTACGTGTCCTATGGCATCGTGAGACTAGGGATATATTGGCCCTCGGCTGCCTGTTACGTGTCTTATGGCATCGTGAGACTAGGGATATATTGGCCCTCGGCTGCCTGTTACGTGTCCTATGGCATCGAGACTAGGGATATATTGGCCCTCGGCTGCCTGTTACGTGTCTTATGGCATCGTGAGACTAGGGATATATTGGCCCTCGGCTGCCTGTTACGTGTCCTATGGCATCGTGAGACTAGGGATATATTGGCCCTCGGCTGCCTGTTACGTGTCTTATGGCATCGTGAGACTAGGGATATATTGGCCCTCGCCTGTTACGTGTCCTATGTTAGACGTGTCCTATGGCATCGTGAGACTAGGGATATATTGGCCCTCGGCTGCCTGTTACGTGTCCTATGGCATCGTGAGACTAGGGATATATTGGCCCTCGGCTGCCTGTTACGTGTCCTATGGCATCGTGAGACTAGGGATATATTGGCCCTCGGCTGCCTGTTACGTGTCCTATGGCATCGTGAGACTAGGGATATATTGGCCCTCGGCTGCCTGTTACGTGTCCTATGGCATCGTGAGACTAGGGATATATTGGCCCTCGGCTGCCTGTTACGTGTCCTATGGCATCGTGAGACTAGGGATATATTGGCCCTCGGCTGCCTGTTACGTGTCCTATGGCATCGTGAGACTAGGGATATATTGGCCCTCGGCTGCCTGTTACGTGTCCTATGGCATCGTGAGACTAGGGATATATTGGCCCTCGGCTGCCTGTTACGTGTCCTATGGCATCGTGAGACTAGGGATATATTGGCCCTCGGCTGCCTGTTACGTGTCCTATGGCATCGTGAGACTAGGGATATATTGGCCCTCGGCTGCCTGTTACGTGTCCTATGGCCCTCGGCATGTCCTATGGCATCGTGAGACTAGGGATATATTGGCCCTCGGCTGCCTGTTACGTGTCCTATGGCATCGTGAGACTAGGGATATATTGGCCCTCGGCTGCCTGTTACGTGTCCTATGGCATCGTGAGACTAGGGATATATTGGCCCTCGGCTGCCTGTTACGTGTCCTATGGCATCGTGAGACTAGGGATATATTGGCCCTCGGCTGCCTGTTACGTGTCCTATGGCATCGTGAGACTAGGGATATATTGGCCCTCGGCTGCCTGTTACGTGTCCTATGGCATCGTGAGACTAGGGATATATTGGCCCTCGGCTGCCTGTTACGTGTCCTATGGCATCGTGAGACTAGGGATATATTGGCCCTCGGCTGCCTGTTACGTGTCCTATGGCATCGTGAGACTAGGGATATATTGGCCCTCGGCTGCCTGTTACGTGTCCATATGGCATCGTGAGACTAGGGATATATTGGCCCTCGGCTGCCTGTTACGTGTCCTATGGCATCGTGAGACTAGGGATATATTGGCCCTCGGCTGCCTGTTACGTGTCTTATGGCATCGTGAGACTAGGGATATATTGGCCCTCGGCTGCCTGTTACGTGTCTTATGGCATCGTGAGACTAGGGATATATTGGCCCTCGGCTGCCTGTTACGTGTCTTATGGCATCGTGAGACTAGGGATATATTGGCCCTCGGCTGCCTGTTACGTGTCTTATGGCATCGTGAGACTAGGGATATATTGGCCCTCGGCTGCCTGTTACGTGTCTTATGGCATCGTGAGACTAGGGATATATTGGCCCTCGGCTGCCTGTTACGTGTCCTATGGCATCGTGAGACTAGGGATATATTGGCCCTCGGCTGCCTGTTACGTGTCCTATGGCATCGTGAGACTAGGGATATATTGGCCCTCGGCTGCCTGTTACGTGTCCTATGGCATCGTGAGACTAGGGATATATTGGCCCTCGGCTGCCTGTTACGTGTCCTATGGCATCGTGAGACTAGGGATATATTGGCCCTCGGCTGCCTGTTACGTGTCCTATGGCATCGTGAGACTAGGGATATATTGGCCCTCGGCTGCCTGTTACGTGTCCTATGGCATCGTGAGACTAGGGATATATTGGCCCTCGGCTGCCTGTTACGTGTCCTTATGGCATCGTGAGACTAGGGATATATTGGCTGCCTGTTACGTGTCTATGGCATCGTGAGACTAGGGATATATTGGCCCTCGGCTGCCTGTTACGTGTCCTATGGCATCGTGAGACTAGGGATATATTGGCCCTCGGCTGCCTGTTACGTGTCCTATGGCATCGTGAGACTAGGGATATATTGGCCCTCGGCTGCCTGTTACGTGTCTTATGGCATCGTGAGACTAGGGATATATTGGCCCTCGGCTGCCTGTTACGTGTCTTATGGCATCGTGAGACTAGGGATATATTGGCCCTCGGCTGCCTGTTACGTGTCCTATGGCATCGTGAGACTAGGGATATATTGGCCCTCGGCTGCCTGTTACGTGTCCTATGGCATCGTGAGACTAGGGATATATTGGCCCTCGGCTGCCTGTTACGTGTCCTATGGCATCGTGAGACTAGGGATATATTGGCCCTCGGCTGCCTGTTACGTGTCCTATGGCATCGTGAGACTAGGGATATATTGGCCCTCGGCTGCCTGTTACGTGTCCTATGGCATCGTGAGACTAGGGATATATTGGCATCGTGAGACTAGGGATATATTGGCCCTCGGCTGGCTGCCTGTTACGTGTCCTATGGCATCGTGAGACTAGGGATATATTGGCCCTCGGCTGCCTGTTACGTGTCCTATGGCATCGTGAGACTAGGGATATATTGGCCCTCGGCTGCCTGTTACGTGTCCTATGGCATCGTGAGACTAGGGATATATTGGCCCTCGGCTGCCTGTTACGTGTCCTATGGCATCGTGAGACTAGGGATATATTGGCCCTCGGCTGCCTGTTACGTGTCCTATGGCATCGTGAGACTAGGGATATATTGGCCCTCGGCTGCCTGTTACGTGTCCTATGGCATCGTGAGACTAGGGATATATTGGCCCTCGGCTGCCTGTTACGTGTCCTATGGCATCGTGAGACTAGGGATATATTGGCCCTCGGCTGCCTGTTACGTGTCCTATGGCATCGTGAGACTAGGGATATATTGGCCCTCGGCTGCCTGTTACGTGTCCTATGGCATCGTGAGACTAGGGATATATTGGCCCTCGGCTGCCTGTTACGTGTCCTATGGCATCGTGAGACTAGGGATATATTGGCCCTCGGCTGCCTGTTACGTGTCCTATGGCATCGTGAGACTGGGAGACTGCCTGTTACGTGTCTTAGGGATAGGGATATATGGCCCTCGGCTGCCTGTTACGTGTCCTATGGCATCGTGAGACTAGGGATATATTGGCCCTCGGCTGCCTGTTACGTGTCCTATGGCATCGTGAGACTAGGGATATATTGGCCCTCGGCTGCCTGTTACGTGTCCTATGGCATCGTGAGACTAGGGATATATTGGCCCTCGGCTGCCTGTTACGTGTCCTATGGCATCGTGAGACTAGGGATATATTGGCCCTCGGCTGCCTGTTACGTGTCCTATGGCATCGTGAGACTAGGGATATATTGGCCCTCGGCTGCCTGTTACGTGTCTTATGGCATCGTGAGACTAGGGATATATTGGCCCTCGGCTGCCTGTTACGTGTCCTATGACATCGTGAGACTAGGGATATATTGGCCCTCGGCTGCCTGTTACGTGTCCTATGGCATCGTGAGACTAGGGATATATTGGCCCTCGGCTGCCTGTTACGTGTCCTATGACATCGTGAGACTAGGGATATATTGGCCCTCGGCTGCCTGTTACGTGTCCTATGGCATCGTGAGACTAGGGATATATTGGCCCTCGGCTGCCTGTTACGTGTCCTATGACATCGTGAGACTAGGGATATATTGGCCCTCGGCTGCCTGTTACGTGTCCTATGGCATCGTGAGACTAGGGATATATTGGCCCTCGGCTGCCTGTTACGTGTCTTATGGCATCGTGAGACTAGGGATATATTGGCCCTCGGCTGCCTGTTACGCTGCCTGTTATATTGGCCCTCGTGCCTCCTATGGCATCGTGAGACTAGGGATATATTGGCCCTCGGCTGCCTGTTACGTGTCCTATGGCATCGTGAGACTAGGGATATATTGGCCCTCGGCTGCCTGTTACGTGTCCTATGGCATCGTGAGACTAGGGATATATTGGCCCTCGGCTGCCTGTTACGTGTCTTATGGCATCGTGAGACTAGGGATATATTGGCCCTCGGCTGCCTGTTACGTGTCTTATGGCATCGTGAGACTAGGGATATATTGGCCCTCGGCTGCCTGTTACATGTCTTATGGCATCGTGAGACTAGGGATATATTGGCCCTCGGCTGCCTGTTACGTGTCTTATGGCATCGTGAGACTAGGACTATATTGGCCCTCGGCTGCCTGTTACGTGTCTTATGGCATCGTGAGACTAGGGATATATTGGCCCTCGGCTGCCTGTTACGTGTCCTATGGCATCGTGAGACTAGGACTATATTGGCTCTCGGCTGCCTGTTACGTGTCCTATGACATCATGAGACTAGGGATATATTGGCTCTCGGCTGCCTATTACATGTCCTATGACATCATGAGACTAGGGATATATTGGCCCTCGGCTGCCTGTTACGTGTCCTATGGCATCGTGAGACTAGGACTATATTGGCCCTCGGCTGCCTGTTACGTGTCCTATGACATCGTGAGACTAGGGATATATTGGCTCTCGGCTGCCTGTTACGTGTCCTATGGCATCGTGAGACTAGGACTATATTGGCTCTCGGCTGCCTGTTACGTGTCCTATGACATCATGAGACTAGGGATATATTGGCCCTCGGCTGCCTGTTACGTGTCCTATGGCATCATGAGACTAGGACTATATTGGCTCTCGGCTGCCTGTTACGTGTCCTATGGCATCGTGAGACTAGGGATATATTGGCCCTCGGCTGCCTGTTACGTGTCCTATGGCATCGTGAGACTAGGACTATATTGGCTCTCGGCTGCCTGTAATTCAATATTTAGTATCTCAATCAATGTAGCTTCTGGCATGTCAAAAGACTGACTGAGATGGCAGTGGATGTGTCATCATAAGAGAGACGTGATGCAGTCCTCACATGATCACTGACGTTGGGGTCACCTCCACCTGACAGGTACTTCTCAATCACAAGCAACTTATTCTCCATTGCTGCTTTCAGGAACGTGTCTTCATCCACTGTGTGACAACAAAAAGAGACTTGTTACATTAGCTTAGTGTAGTTTGACTTGTTTTAGTCTATTGTTGGCCTTTTGTATTGAATTCCCTCTTCTTGATTATGGTTAGGAACTTTAAGTCTGAGGGAGAGAGAGATTGTGAACAGGAAGTGGTGGGACGTACAATGATCTCTGGCTCAGGTTCTTTCTTGTTCTGCACCTTCCTCTCCCTCCTCCTCTTCCTCAGTTTCAAGATGTTGAAAAGGTCATCCACGGTCTCTATCTTCACCCGGCCTGATTTGTCTGTCTGAAAAGGAACAAGGTATACAGTAGGTTCATTTTAAACAGATGGTATGGCTTGGAAGCAATCAAGCATTGGAAGTGGAGTAGAATGTTCAGTGTTTAAAATTGAGTACAAAGCACATGAGGTGCTATAAAAACTCACATTGAGATTGACAACTGTGATCTCCTCCTGAGTGTTGTTCTCATTCTCCTCTGGGATGAAGTCTTTGTGTGACCTCCGGGCATCCTGTTTCTCCTGGTTGACGGCTGCCTCGTACAGACTCTTTGAAAACGCCCCGGACAGGGGCTCGCCTGCCCCCTTCCCCTCACACCTCTTACCAGTGTCCTGGGAGAGAAAACAGATTGGAGATGAGATGACCATCCTCCTAAGCACTACTTTCTATTCCAAGAGAGGAAAAGGCAGAATGGAGGTCAGGTAGCCATTCACACAAAAGCCTTCCCTTTGTGAGATGTTTCTGTCTTAATCAAGGGCCAAAGAAGGATGGATGTTGCTAATAGAGCAGTGTCCAACCCATTTAGAGACTAATCAAAGTGAACCCTGTTAGGTGACCAACTGATGGATTCTTTTGGACCAAATGAAAACCATCACTTTTTGTTAATTGTAGGATCTTAATTAGAGCCAGTTTGCTACAGCGTGAAAATAATCTTGCAGCAACAGGAAATGTGCATTATAATTCATGGACATTTCTGTAGGGGTTGATACATTTTTCATGAAGGACAATTGGAAATGAACAACTTCAGAAGCCTTTTTAAACCTCAAAAACACCACCATATTAAATGTGTTTTATTTGACTTTATTATTTCATTCCAAGTCATCCTCTCATCTCTTTGTCAGACAGCCTGTGCTGTCTGATAAGATCACTATTTTAGTAGTTATTCAAAGTAAATAAGGCATACTTCTATGACTGCTGAATACCAACTATCAATCACTTAGATCTTGTATTTTCAGGTAGAGATACATCGAGAAGCAACTGCTCTTGATCATGCGTTCTTCTGTCTCCTTTACAGGCATAAAATAAACACAGGCTGGACAAGTAGGCGTGCAATGGATTATATATTTGAATAAGAATGTGTTATTAACTGGCTTGCCTAGTTAAATAAAAACAAATAAATACATGTGTTTAATTACCATGTTTTCTGCACTGTTGAATGTTGCCTGTTGGAAACTACAACTCTACTACATCGCACAGTTTATCTCAACAACAACAAAACATATGCAATGTGTGCATTGAGCTAGTCGAAAATAACAGAACGAAATGGAATTCTAATAATCGAACTGAAACAAAAAAAATCTGAAATGTCAGAACTAACGGCTGTCAAGAGAGACTACTACTTAGATTCCAATTCGGCCTTATATACCCGTTTTAGCCGAGAAAGAAACCTTTCACAAACTTATCTCAGAATGTAATGACACTCTCCTAAATGTCACAGGCCTACCAACCAGAGACGGATACTATCAGTAACAACATCCAGACAGACCAAACCCAGAGGAAATCATCGATTTGTTGCCTGACTGATGCAGAGTGAATCATCGTGACACGCGAGAAACAACCTACCAGCTTTTCAACGCTATTCAGTCCCATATCTAGTCTGTCTGTGTGGTGAGAAGTAGTCCAGTGGCTCAACTTCCAAAGTGGTCAGTGTCAATTATGTTCTGAGTGAGGCTGAGATCCATCATCTTTTATATAGTTTACGCGCATGGTATTGGTACCTCTAAAAACAGAAGTGAGGTCATGTTTCCCGCTATTCAAGTGGCACCCCTTACCAGCCCGGAACATGGTGTCGGTTTCCACTAGTTACCACAGCAACAACGTCAAAATAGGCTATATTGGGGGAAAATGTATGAAAACTAAAATGAGCTTTTTGGTCTTAATTTAAGACCAGGGTTTGGCATAAGGTTAGGAATGTGGTTGAGGTTAGGGTTAGGTTTCAAATAAGATTTTAAGAAGAGAAATGCAGAAATAGTTTTTAAAAAACTTTGTGGCTATGGTAACTAGTGACGACCCAATGTGTCTAGTCAATCGTCAAGTCTGGCATGCGTCCCTGGTATGCGCTGATGTCACCATTGGCGGCGTGTAAGAAAATAATTCCTAAACTGCTGGACACCTTCAATCATTCGCACTCTCCTCATATATAAGGCGAGATCGCATAATGCCTGCCAAATGCCTAGTCAGATTTACCGGGCGGCGGGTGACAAAACGGCTCAGCTATGTGCTTCCGTTTGTGATACCCACTTGCGTTTGCCAGGAAGAGCTGAGCTGATTTATTCCAGTTTGATATGCACGAGGTCATACTGTAAAAAAAAAAAAAAAAAAAGTACATGAAGAGAGGTCCTTAACGCATATATGCAATTTTAATACAAAACGAAAACTGCCACAAAAATAAATCGAACCAAATTGTGTTTGTCATCAGGTGTAGACCTTAACTGTGAAATGTTTACTCACAAGCCCTTAATCAACAAAGCAGTTCAAGAAATAGAGTTAAGATAGTAAAATATTTACTAAATAAACGAAAGTAAAATACATATGTATGTATACAAAAAGTAACACAATAAAATTACATAACAATAAAGAGGCTAGGGAGTCAATGTGTGGGGGGGGGTACAGGTTAACAAAGGTAATTTGTAAAGTGACTGTATAAATAATAAAGAGTGAGTAGCAGCAGTGTAAAAACAAAGGTCATTTGATTAACTGTTCAGCAGTCTTATGGCTTGGGGATGGAAGATGTTATGGAGCCTTTTGGTCCTAGACTTGGTGCTCTGGTATTGCTTTTCGTGCGGTAGCAGAGAGAACAGTTTATGACTTGGGTGACTGGAGTCTTTTTTAAAATATTTTTTTAAATCTTTTATTTTTGCATTTTCCAATTAAGAACATTCAAAACAAAAGTGAAAAGATATTAGACAACGATAGGACAAAGTGACAGTAACAGACGAACGTAACAAAAATAAATTATATAATTATAATTATATAAACAAACATACAATAATAAAAATAATTAAAAAATAACAAAATAACGAGACATTGGATCACCTGCCGTAGGCTACATATTATACATTACGTGTGAAACATTATGTGAGGATTATATATAGATTCAATCAATGTGATGTGGGGGAGATTCTCCATATAGTCAATAAAAGGTTGCCAAATTCTGTAAAATGTCTTTAACTTATTCCTCAAGCAGTAAGTGATTTTCTCCAAAGGGATACAACTATTAACTTCCGAAAGCCACATTGCAACTGGCAGGGAGGAATCCAATTTCCATTTCAAGGCAATACATTTCTTGTGCAATCGCTAGCAATATTTCTGTTAGCTTTATAGTATGGCTTTGCCTAAGATTGGTGTTAGTAAAGTTACCCAGTAGACAGACCTCCGGGTCTAAAGGGAATGCAACCCCGTGAATTGAGGATATGGTATCGCATACCCCCTGGCAGAAACCGTGTAGTTTTGAACACTGCCAAGTGGAATGGAGGAATGTTCCTTCATCTGAGCCACATCTAAAACATAGGGAGGAGATATCTGGGTTGAACTTGTGCAGTCTAGATGGGGTGATATAGAGCTGATGGAGGAAATTAAACTGGATCAGTCTGTATCTGGAGTTCAATGTGGATGTAACCCCATCCCTGCATAGGTCACTCCATAGATCCTCATCAAGATCAATACCCAGATCTTTCTCCCATCTAAGTCGGGGTTTATCTAGCCCAGGCAGTGTTAGTCCTGACATAAGAGCATTGTAAACACAGGAAATGGTCTTGAACAGTGGTTGGTCTGCGTGGCAGAGTTGTTCAATAGGTGACATCTTAGGTAGGTTCCATTGTCCCTTGAGAGTCACCCTAATAAAGTTTCGTAGTTGTAGGTAGCTAAAGAAGTCCCTGTTAGGCAAGTGGTATTTCTGTTTCAGCTGATCAAAAGACATAAGAACTCCCTCCTCGTAACAATGTTCCAGAAGAGTGATCCCCTTATCAGACCATGGTCTAAAGTTACTATTCTGGAAAAACATAGGGATCAATCTATTGTTCCATAAAGGGGTTTTAGGGGAAAGGAATCCCCCTCGTCCCAACAGCTCATGCAGTTTGCACCATGCCAGGACAGAATCTATGATTAAATGGTTGTCTGTGATGGTTTTTATAGATTTTCTGTCCCATTTGTAAAACAAATCTGCCCCAGTGTCATCATTTACCTCAAGCTTTTCAATGTTCAACCATGAGGGAGAGGGACCATTGTCAAACCTCTGAGCCAGAAACCTAGACTGTGCAGCCCAGTAGTACATTCTAAAATTGGGGAGGTTTAAGCCCCCTTGACTGTAATCAAGGGTCAGTTTATCCAGGCCAACCCTAGGGGTTTTGCCGTGCCAGATAAACCGTCTGGTCAGCTTGTCGAGAGAGGAAAAAAATGCTGCGGGAACAGGGATAGGGAGAGATTGAAAGAGATATAGAAACTTGGGCAGGACATTCATTTTAATTACATTGATTCTACCCAGTAGAGTGAGAGGTAAGTCCATCCATTTACAAAGGTCACCCTCCACCTTTTGCAACAAACTGGCCAGATTGAGTTTATAGAGGTTGTTCAGATTACCATCCACCATTATGCCCAAATATGTGAAGCCCATAGGCGACCATCTGAAAGGAAACTTGTGCTTGATGGTATGATGGTCAAAGACAGACAACGGTAAGATTTCGCTTTTATCAAAATTGACCTTATATCCAGAGAAAGAACTATAACACTGTAGTAGGATCTGCAAGTGAGAGAGGGAGTGTTCTGGGTTTGTTAGAAATAAGATAAGGTTGTCCGCAAAGAGTGATAATTTATGGGTATGGGGGCCCACCTCAAAGCCATGTATGTCAGGGCACGTTCTAATAGCCTCAGCCAACGGTTCGATGGCGAGGGCAAAGAGGTGGGGGCTAATTGGGCAACCTTGTCTGTTCCCCCTATAAAGAGGGAAAGAGGAGGAAGTAATCCCATTGGTAGCAATCCTAGCTTTAGGAGATTTGTAGAGTGATTTTATCAAATTTACAAACACGGTACCTAAACCGAACTTTTCCAAGACGCGAAAGAGGTATGGCCATTCAACCCTATCAAAGGCCTTTTCAGCGTCGAGGGAGACTGCAACACTAGGTATTTTGTTTTTGTTAGCAAGGTGAATTATATCAAAGAACATTCTGAGATTATTGGAGGACAATCTATTAATTATGAAGCCAGTCTGATCTGGGTTGACCAACAGGGGAAGACATGACTCCAGTCTCTTAGATAGCATCTTGGTGACCAGTTTACAATCTGTGTTAAGGAGAGAGATTGGTCTATAGGAGGCGCACTTTAGCGGGTTTTTCCCTTTCTTGTGGATTACAGTAATCACTGCTTGAGAGAAGGACTTTGGAAAGCAGTTGTCTTCTCTGGCTTTTTTAAGTACCTCCATAAGGTAGGGGACCAACAGCTCTCTAAATTCTTTATAGAACTCTGGAGGGAAGCCATCCTCCCCAGGAGATTTATTAGAAGGTAAGGATTTAATGGCCTCCAACAATTCAGGAACTGAGAAGTGTTCACTCAGGCGCTCGCTGTCTTCCCCTGACAGGCATGGGAGGTTGAGAGAGGAGAGAAAGGAGTCTATCTCTGATAGATCATCGCTTGATTGGGAAGTGTAGAGGTCTTCATAGTATTTCTTAAAAGTATTATTAATTTCAGTAGGGTCGAAAGATATCTCTTTAGTAAGAGCATTAATTGTCCTCTTACTTTCCTCTGCTTTCAGTTGCCATGCCAATACTTTGTGAGCTTTCTCTCCAAGCTCATAATAACGCTGTTTTGATTTAGTGATGGCCCTCTCAGCTTGATATGTGTTCAGAATATTATATTTAAGTTTTTTATTTACCAAAAGCCTGTATAGATCTTTAGCCGGGCCTCTTTGGTGGGTTTTCTCTAGCTCGGAGATTTCAGATTCAAGGGCACTCAGTTCCGCACCGTGTTTTTTCTTCAGCCCTTTAGTATAGGAAATAATCTGTCCCCTCAGATAGGCCTTCAATGTGTCCCAAAGAATGAAGCTGTCAGGAGCAGAGGGTTTGTTTGTCAAAGTAAAAATATTGATCTGCTCTTTGATGAATGCACAAAATTCAGGTTGCTTTAGAAGTGTAGAATTTAGTCTCCATCTATATGCTCCATTTACCTTGGTAGGAATGGAGATTGATAATACCAGAGGAGAATGGTCACTAAGCAATCTGGGGAGATACTCGACACACTCTATGAAACAGTTGTGTCGAAAGTAAAAAGTTATCTATGCGTGTGTGTGTCTTGTGTGGGTGTGAATAAAAAGAGTAGTCCCTATCCTGTGGGTGCAACTGTCTCCAGATGTCTAGTAAATTGAGATCTTTCATGAATGACATGGTGAGCTTGCCGGCTTTGGTAAGAAGTGAGGGTTTATCAGAATCTATTTATTAAAATTTATTAAAATCTCCTCCAACCAGTAGCCATCCTGGTGGTGCTTGAGCAACCTGAAGGAAGACATTCTGAATAAACATATGGTCATCGAAGTTAGGAGCATAAATATTCAATAGGGTCCAAGACTCTGAAAACATATGCCCCTGCACCAAAACAAACCTGCCAGAGGGATCAGAGATGGTGTTGTTGACGCAGAAGGGGATGTGTCTAATTATCAAAATTGCAGTTCCTCTTGCTTTGGAGTTAAAAGAGGATGCAAAAACTTGTCCTACCTATTCCCTCTTCAATTTCTTGTGTTCACTGGCTGTAAGATGTGTTCCTTGTAAAAACACAATGTCAGCCTTTAATTTCTTAAGGTATGTATAGACTCTTTTCCTTTTAATCGGGCTGTTAAGACCTTTTATGTTGAATGTGGCGTGGCGAGAATCCGTCTCCTCACCACGTGCTCTCACCACTGGTGTCCCCCAGGGCTCTGTTCTAGGCCCTCTCCTATTCTCGCTATACACCAAGTCACTTGGCTCTGTCATAACCTCACATGGTCTCTCCTATCATTGCTATGCAGACGACACACAATTAATCTTCTCCTTTCCCCCTTCTGACGACCAGGTGGCGAATCGCATCTCTGCATGTCTGGCAGACATATCAGTGTGGATGACGGATCATCACCTCAAGCTGAACCTCGGCAAGACGGAGCTGCTCTTCCTCCCGGGGAAGGACTGCCCGTTCCATGATCTCGCCATCACGGTTGACAACTCCATTGTGTCCTCGTCCCAGAGCGCTAAGAACCTTGGCGTGATCCTGGACAACACCCTGTCGTTCTCAAATAACATCAAGGCGGTGGCCCGTTCCTGTAGGTTCATGCTCTACAACATCCGCAGAGTACGACCCTGCCTCACACAGGAAGCGGCGCAGGTCCTAATCCAGGCACTTGTCATCTCCCGTCTGGATTACTGCAACTCGCTGTTGGCTGGGCTCCTGCCTGTGCCATTAAACCCCTACAACTCATCCAGAACGCCGCAGCCCGTCTGGTGTTCAACCTTCCCAAGTTCTCTCACGTCACCCCGCTCCTCCGCTCTCTCCACTGGCTTCCAGTTGAAGCTCGCATCCGCTACAAGACCATGGTGCTTGCCTACGGAGCTGTGAGGGGAACGGCACCTCAGTACCTCCAGGCTCTGATCAGGCCCTACACCCAAACAAGGGCACTGCGTTCATCCACCTCTGGCCTGCTCGCCTCCCTACCACTGAGGAAGTACAGTTCCCGCTCAGCCCAGTCAAAACTGTTCGCTGCTCTGGCCCCCCAATGGTGGAACAAACTCCCTCACGACGCCAGGACAGCGGAGTCAATCACCACCTTCCGGAGACACCTGAAACCCCACCTCTTTAAGGAATACCTAGGATAGGATAAAGTAATCCTTCTCCCCCCCCCTTAAAAGACCTAGATGCACTATTGTAAAGTGGCTGTTCCACTGGATGTCATAAGGTGAAAGCACCAATTTGTAAGTCGCTCTGGATAAGAGCGTCTGCTAAATGACTTAAATGTAAATGTAAATGTTAAGCATAGGTTGGGTTTCAAATATGTAACTGAATAGAAATCTATCATATGCAGATAATTAGGAAATGTTTCAACTTTGGTTTGAGCACAAAAGTGACCTGTGTGTCTCTTTAGGAAGGAAACAATAAACATAGAAAAAAGGAAGAAAAAAATAATAAAAATCCCACCCACCCCGATTGTCAGACTAAAACAACAATCCCAACAATCAAACATGAATACACTTGTAGAGATACGTTGCTGCTCGCTTTCCATCTTGCTCTTACTAGCTAAACCTTGGCGTAAACTAAAACCTGCAAGCTCTCTAAATTGAAAACAAACGTTGTGAATAGATATTTATGGCTGAATATTTACTGCCCACGGTAAGGGATGCTTGAGTCTCTTTACGAAAGATTAACATAAATGAGGGGGAAAGCAGTGGGCCTAAACCCACTTATTGCTTCGCCCAGTAGATATGGACTAAACCAAAATATACTCTCCTGTAAATGTAATAGAACTCACCCCGGGAAGATACGGTTAGTTGAAAATGTACAAATCAATTAAAGTGACCGGGAGATACCAGCAGTTCAATCCGGATAAGAGAAAACAAACAAACTGAATTTGATCCCCCAGAGAGACCGTCCTGGCTCAGACGTTGCTCAGTTCTTTGAGAAAAGTGTGCACTTCTCCCGGTGTGTTGAAGAGATGGCTTCGGCCTTTGTACTGAACTTTCATCCGCGCAGGGTGGATGAGGTAGCCGGTGATGTTCTTCTCCTTCAGTGCTTTGGCGGCAGGTCTGAACTGCTTGCGGCGTCTGGCGAGATCCGCGCTCATATCTGGGAAAAGGCTGACCCTCTTTCCATCGATGGTGATGTCCCCTTTGGCTCTTGCGAGTTGCAGTATCTTCTCTCTGTCTTGGAAACGGAGGAACCTGATCAGGACGGCTCGTGGGGGCTCATCTGGCCGAGGTTTCGGCACTGATGTTCTGTGGGCGCGTTCGATTTCCAGGGGCTTGGTGAAGTTGATTATGCCTAGGACCTCCGGGATCCATTGAGTGAAGAAACGGACCGGGTCACGGCCCTCGCTGTCCTCTTTCAATCCCACCACACGGATATTACTACGTCTACTCTGGTTCTCCATTTGATCTACCTTGTTTTTGAGGTAGGCATTGTCCTTTGCAGTTGTGTCAAGACCTGGTCATGTCTAGCGATGGTATCTTCAACTGTGCTATAATGCACAACTCTGCCTCAGTCGTTCTCTAAAGGAGATCATTCATGGAGGATTTCAGGTCGTCAATGGAAGAATGGAGTTCAGCCGATTTCTTATCGATTTTCAGAGAAAGACCTCTGTTACCATCCTGAATTTCCCAGAGGAGAGTAGCCAGCATGTCGGCAGGCTCGCAAGAGGCTGCTGAGAGCAACAGTCTGGAACTGTCGTCTGAGTTATGAGGGCTAATGCTAATCTTGCTAGCTGTAGCGTTATCGTTATCTTGGGAATCAACAACGTTTTGGTCGTCCTTCTTGCCTCTCGGTCGGAGGTCCATGGCTCTTTGGGAAGGTAAGTACTTGACAATTTATCAGCCGATGTTAGAATATTGTTTCAACGTTGTTATTTAGGTAAAAATAGAATAACTTTGAAGAGCTCGGTTTGTCAACGTCTGCTTAGCTCCGCGGCATCACGTGCTCCGGGTGACTGGAGTCTTTGACAATTTTTTGGGCCTTCCACTGACAGCGCCTAGTATATAGGTCCTGGATGTCAGGAAGCATGGCCCCAGTGACGTACTGGGCTGTACACACTACCCTCTGTAGAGCCTTACGGTCAGATGCCAGGCAGTTGCCATACCAGGTGTGAAGCAACCGGTCAGGACACTCTAGATGGTGCAGCAGAATACATTTTTGAGGATCTGGGGACCCATGCCAAATTTTTTCAGTCTCCTGAGGGGGAAAAGGTTTTGTCGTGCCCTCTTCACAACTGTCTTGGTGTGTTTGGACCATTATAGTTTGTTGGTGATGTGGACACCAAGGAACTTGAAAATCTCGACACGCTCCACTTCAGACCCATCAATGTTAATGGGGGCCTGTTTGCCCCTCCTTTTCCTATAGTCCACAATCAGCTCCTTTGTCTTGCTCACATTGAGGGAGAGATTGTCCTGGCACCACACTGCCAGGTCTCTGACCTCCTCCCTATAGGCTGTCTGTCTCATCGTTGTCGGTGATCAGGCCTACCACTGTTTTGTCGTCAGCAAACTTAATGGTGGTGTTGGAGTCATGCTTGACCACACAGTCGTGGGTGAACAGGGAGTACAGGAGGGGACTAAGCACGCACCCCTGAGGGGCCCACGTATTGAGAATCAGCGAAGCAGATGTGTTGTTACCTATACTTACCACCTGGGGGCGGCCGTCAGGAATCCCAGGATCCAGTTGCAGAGGGAGGTGTTTAGTCCCAGGGTCCTTACCTTAGTGATGAGATTCGTGGGAACTATGGTGATGAACGCTGAGCTGTAGTCAATGAATAGCATTCTCACATAGGTGTTCCTTTTGTACAGGTGGGAAAAGGCAGTGTGGAGTGCAATTGAGATTGTATCATCTGTGGATCTATTGAGGCAGTAAGCGAATTTAAGTGGGTGTAGGGTTACCGGCATGATGGTGTTGATGTGAGCCATGACCAGCCTTTCAAAGCACTTCATGGCTACCGCTGTGAGTGCTACGGGGCGGTAATCATTTAGGCAGGTTACTTTCACTTTCTTCGACACAGGGTCTATGGTGGTCTGTTTGAAACACGTTGGTATTACAGACTTGGTCAGAGAGAGGTTGAAAATGTAAGTGATGGCACTTGCCAGTTGGTCCGCGCATGCTTTGTGTACACGTGCTGGTAATCTGTCTGGCCCCGCAGCCTTGTGAATGTTGACCTGTTTAAAATCTTGCTCACATCAGTGACGGAGAGTGTAATCACACAGTCATCCGGAACAGCTGTTGCTCCCATGCTTGCTTCATTGTTGTTTACCTCAAAGCAGGATAAAAGTCATTTTACTCATCTGGTAGGCTAGCATCACTGGGCAGCTCACGGCTGTGTTTCCCTTTGTAGTCTAATATTTGTCAAGCCCTGCTACATCGGACAAGTGTCAGGGCAGCTCGCGGCTGGTTTTCCCTTTGTAGTCTGTAATTTTTCAAACCCAGCCACATCCGACAAGTGTCAGAGCTGGTGTAGTAGGATTCAATCTTAGTTCTGTATTGATGTTTTGCCTGTTTGATGGTTTTGAGATTTCTTATAAGCGTCCGGATAAGTGTACCTCATCTTGAAAGCGGCAGCTTTAGCCTTCAGCTTGGTGCTTTCAAGTATATCATAGAACTTACAATGAGTCATTTGGACAAGGCTACTGTATAATATGGATGGTCCTATCAGAGGCGATGTTTAACACTTCACATCATTGTCTATACATAAGTCTACTAGCTAATAATAATAATAATGATAATAATAATAGGTCGAATCAATAATGGTGCAGTCATAACCTGACTATTTGGCAACAACCAATATGCCAATCTCACAATTTCAAATTGTGTTAAAACTGTTACATGAAGACAAATTATGTAGACTATATAGCATAAATAATGTGAAGTGTCACTTCCATAGAATAACTGTCAGGTATGTTTTTTCTTTGGTCAATCATGTCATAGTACATGTTCATAACTATGAGTAACTCATTAAAACACTCATATCATCATACATGTTCATATCCACGAGTTACTCATAAAAACACTCAAGTCATCCTGCATAATCGAACCCAGGCTGTAGTGATGCCGCACCTCAGACCGCTGTGCCACTCGGGAGGCCACATTTGACTGTATTAATTGCCCTCCAAACTATTGTGCAAGGTATGGCCATGACAACCTCTTGTGATTTTGTTGCATTTCCCTTGTCTTTCTGCCCCTATCTACAAAGGTACAATGAGTTTGAATGGATGAACTTCTGAGCAGCCGTTTGGATGGGGTCCTTGATTAGCCTCTGCTCCAGTAGCCTGCAGGTCTGGGGATATAGCATATCTGAATTAAAAATAGGCTTGAAATATATCTTGTTTAGTCTATAAACACCAATGTAAACCCTGCAACTGTATTTATCAGTTTTTATGATAAGGTGCAGTTGGGAATGGTATTGTCGCATATTATGTTTTGGTGAGATTGATACCATGCTTACCGACTGGGCACAGAGGGTAATTCAAAGTTAAACCAACAAAATCTTCAACCATGTCATAGGATTTATGTTTAAAGTTTGTTGAAAAAAACAGTCCCTCAAATCGTTTTTCCACACCGGTTTAACATCATTACAAGCTAAATTTGACCATAACGTTGTCTTATGGCAGGTCCTAAAAGTGTCCCTGTACAACATGTCTATGATGGTGTTGTAATCTCTTCAGCGGAGGGCTGGTGCCAACTGACCTTGGTTAAGACAAAACAAATGCATAGAGCTAAATACTGTATATCATCAGTCGCTCCCTCCACCAATAGGGGAACAGAGGTGATTCTGTGTCTTGTCACCATGTCATGACGATAAAGCACTGACTCAGTAAACAGGGAACACAAAATATGTGCTGTTTTGTGTGATGTACAGCAGATAGCCTAGTGATTAAGAATGTTGGGCCAGTAACCTAAAAAGTTTCTGGTTCGAATCCCTTTTCCGACTAGGTGAAAAATCTGTTGATATGCCCTTGAGCAAGGCACTTACCCCTACCTGCACCTGTAAATCGCTCTGGATAAGAGCTTCTGCTAAATCAGGGTTTCCCAAAGGTCCCAAAGCCCCCCCCCCCCCGGGTGCATGTTTTAGTTTTTGCCTTTTCATTACACAGCTGACTCAAATAATCAAAGCTTGATGATGAGTTGGTTATTTGAATCAGCTGTGTAGTGCTGGGGGGGAACTAACCTTGCATCCAGTGGGGGCCCAAGGACTGACTTATTAAATATATGTGAGATTGTACAGGTTTGTGTTTGTGACTGAGATCAGATTAATGAGTGAGCCATTTTCTGGCACGAGACCCCAAAACCCTTCAGTGGGCTGAAAAGGAGACAGAGCCATGATTATTAATAGCCCCTGGAGCCAGAGGTGTCACTAATGAGGGGGTTTTTAGGGGGTGCATATGTGTCAATGCCCCACTAGAGATTAGGGGTGTCAGAATTACCCTCCTTGACCGGTAACCCACTGACCTTGGGCAAAGATTTACTCAGCATGACAGAGTTTATGATGTGTGTGTCGTTGTTTTTTTGTGCTCAGAGACCAACGTCAGACACACTGCCATTAAATATTCTGCGTGCCTTAGATACAGAGACTCTATGACAATTATAAAAGAGTAACTAGAGGTCTCTTTGCATAGCAGTATAGCAGCTACTTGTATGAAATGAAGAATACACGCAAACACACGTTGGAGGGGGCCGTGACTCTTAAGCCTCCGAGACTCTCACAAGCATAATTTCTTTGTCACTCACATCATCCATACATGAAGTGAGTCATAAGCTCCCAAAACCCTGTCCAAGTTCCCCGTTAAACCCACCCCCACAGTTACACACTCCTCCCCCACCTGATCTCCAGACAGAGATGGCCACCTCTCTTCGCGTTCCTAGGAAACTATGCAGTTTTTTGTTTTTTTACGTGTTATTTCTTACATTAGTACCCCAGGTCATCTTAGGTTTCATTACATACAGTCGAGAAGAACTACTGAATATAAGATCAGCGTCAACTCACCATCAGTACGACCAAGAATATGATTTTTGCGACGCGGATGCTGTGTTCTGCCTTTCAACCAGGACAACGGAATGGATCCCATGCGGCGACCCAAAAAAACGACTCCGTAAAAGAGGGAATTGAGGCGGTCTTCTGGTCAGACTCCGGAGACGGGCACATCGTGCACCACTCCCTAGCATTCTTCTCGCCAATGTCCAGTCTCTTGACAACAAGGTTGATGAAATCCGAGCAAGGGTAGCATTCCAGAGGGACATCAGAGACTGTAACGTTCTTTGCTTCACGGAAACATGGCTCACTGGAGAGACGCTATCGGAGGCGGTGCAGCCAGCGGGTTTCTCCACGCATCGCGCCGACAGAAACAAACATCTTTCTGGTAAGAAGAGGGGCGGGGGCGTAAGCCTTATGGCTAACGAGACATGGTGTGATGAAAGAAACATACAGGAACTCAAATCCTTCTGTTCACCTGATTTAGAATTCCTCACAATCAAATGTCGACCACATTATCTACCAAGAGAATTCTCTTCGATTATAATCACAGCCGTATATATCCCCCCCCCCAAGCAGACACATCGATGGCTCTGAACAAACTTTATTTGACTCTTTGCAAACTGGAATCCATTTATCTGGAGGCTGCATTCATTGTAGCTGGGGATTTTAACAAGGCTAATCTGAAAACAAGACTCCCTAAATTTTATCAGCATATCGATTGCGCAACCAGGGGTGGAAAAACCTTGGATCATTGTTACTCTAACTTCCGTTACTCTAACTTCCACGACTCCATTTTGTTGATCCCTGCCTACAGACAGAAACTAAAACAAGAGGCTCCCACGCTGAGGTCTGTCCAACGCTGGTCCGACCAAGCTGACTCCTCACTCCAAGACTGCTTCCATCACGTGGACTGGGACATGTTTCGTATTGCGTCAGATAACAACATTGACGAATACGCTGATTCGGTGTGCGAGTTCATTAGAACGTGCGTTGAAGATGTCGTTCCCATAGCAACGATTAAAACATTCCCTAACCAGAAACCGTGGATTGATGGCAGCATTCGTGTGATACTGAAAGCGCGAACCACTGCTTTTAATCAGGGCAAGGTGACTGGTAACATGACCGAATACAAACAGTGCAGCTATTCCCTCCGCAAGACTATCAAACAAGCTAAGCGTCAGTACAGAGACAAAGTAGAATCTCAATTCAACGGCTCAGACACAAGAGGCATGTGGCAGGGTCTACAGTCAATCACGGACTACAAGAAGAAAACCAGCCCAGTCACGGACCAGGATGTCTTGCTCCCAGGCAGACTAAATAACTTTTTTGCCCGCTTTGAGGACAATACAGTGCCACTGACACGGCCTGCAACGAAAACATGCGGACTCTCCTTCACTGCAGCTGAGGTGAGTAAGACATTTAAACGTGTTAACCCTCGCAAGGCTGCAGGCCCATACGGCATCCCCAGCCACGCCCTCAAAGCATGCGCAGACCAGCTGGCCGGTGTGTTTACGGACATATTCAATCAATCCCTATACCAGTCTGCTGTTCCCACATGCTTCAAGAGGGCCACCATTGTTCCTGTTCCCAAGAAAGCTAAGGTAACTGAGCTAAACGACTACCGCCCCGTAGCACTCACTTCCGTCATCATGAAGTGCTTTGAGAGACTAGTCAAGGACCATATCACCTCCACCCTACCTGACACCCTAGACCCACTCCAATTTGCTTACCGCCCAAATAGGTCCACAGACGATGCAATCTCAACCACACTGCACACTGCCCGAACCCATCTGGACAAGAGGAATACCTATGTGAGAATTCTGTTCATCGACTACAGCTCGGCATTCAACACCATAGTTCCCTCCAAGCTCGTCATCAAGCTCGAGACCCTGGCTCCCGACCCCGCCCTGTGCAACTGGGTACTGGACTTCCTGACGGGCCGCCCCCAGGTGGTGAGGGTAGGCAACAACATCTCCACCCCGCTGATCCTCAACACTGGGGCCCCACAAGGGTGTGTTCTGAGCCCTCTGCTGTACTCCCTGTTCACCCATGACTGCGTGGCCACGCACGCCTCCAACTCAATCATCAAGTTTGCGGACGACACAACAGTGGTAGGCTTGATTACCAACAACGACGAGACGGCCTACAGGGAGGAGGTGAGGGCCCTCGGAGTGTGGTGTCAGGAAAATAACCTCACACTCAACGTCAACAAAACTAAGGAGATGATTGTGGACTTCAGGAAACAGCAGAGGGAACACCCCCCTATCCACATCGATGGAACAGTAGTGGAGAGGGTAGCAAGTTTTAAGTTCCTCGGCATACACATCACAGACAAACTGAATTGGTCCACTCACACAGACAGCATCGTGAAGAAGGTGCAGCAGCGCCTCTTCAACCTCAGGAGGCTGAAGAAATTCGGCTTGTCACCAAAAGCACTCACAAACTTCTACAGATGCACAATCGAGAGCATCCTGGCGGGCTGTATCACCGCCTGGTACGGCAACTGCTCCGCCCACAACCGTAAGGCTCTCCAGAGGGTAGTGAGGTCTGCACAACGCATCACCGGGGCAAACTACCTGCCCTCCAGGACACCTACACCACCCGATGTTACAGGAAGGCCATAAAGATCATCAAGGACAACAACCACCCGAGCCACTGCCTGTTCACCCCGCTATCATCCAGAAGGCGAGGTCAGTACAGGTGCATCAAAGCTGGGACCGAGAGACTGAAAAACAGCTTCTATCTCAAGGCCATCAGACTGTTAAACAGCCACCACTAACATTGAGTGGCTGCTGCCAACACACTGACACTGACACTGACTCAACTCCAGCCACTTTAATAATGGGAATTGATGGGAAATGATGTAAAATATATCACTAGCCACTTTAAACAATGCTACCTAATATAATGTTACATACCCTACATTATTCATCTCATATGCATACGTATATACTGTACTCTATATCATCTACTGCATCCTTATGTAACACATGTATCACTAGCCACTTTAACTATGCCATTTTGTTTACATACTCATCTCATATGTATATACTGTACTCGATACCATCTACTGTATCTTGCCTATGCTGCCCTGTACCATCACTCATTCATATATCCTTATGTACATATTCTTTATCCCCTTACACTGTGTATAAGACAGTAGTTTTGGAATTGTTAGTTAGATTACTTGTTGGTTATTACTGCATTGTCGGAACTAGAAGCACAAGCATTTCGCTACACTCGCATTAACATCTGCTAACCATGTGTATGTGACAAATACAATTTGATTTGATTTGATTTGACCCAAGGCTTGAGAGGGGACTCGGTGAAGGATAATGGTTGTAGAGTAATGGGTATCATTGTGATATGTGGGGCACAGAAATAGACCCCTAAACCCAGATCCTGTGCAGGATGGGTGTTTTCCTCAGGAGTCCACATGTCCGGATGTCAGACATGCCATTGGTGTGTTGTAAAACATACCACTCAGCAGCAGGGGTCAGTTATGTGACATGTATGTGATCTTTGGACTTTCTACTACACTACCGGTCAAAAGTTTTAGAACACCTACTCATTCAAGGGTTGTAAAACCTGTGGTGAGTGAGAGTGAGAGAGGAGGGAGCACCCAAAAGGGCCACGTCGTGACACAAGTAATCTAACAATTCCACAACAACTACCTAATACACACAAATCTAAGTAAAGGGATGGAATAAGAACATGTACTTATAAGTATCTGGATGAGCAATGACCGACCGGCATAGGCAAGATGAAATAGATGGTATAAAATACAGTATATACATATGGGATGAGTAATGCTAGATAAGTAAACATCATTATTAAAGTTGCGTTAATAAAATGACTAGTGATCCATTTGTTAGAGTGGCCAATTTCAAGTCTGTATGTAGGCAGCAGCAACTCTGTGTTGCTGTTTAACAGACCATGATACCGCTCCTGGTCACTCTGACCGACTCCACCTTTTTCCCAATTTGTCCTTCACCACCTTTGGAACACCAAACTGGTCTCCCAAATAAACATCCTTATTCATAAAACGTACTCCAACTATAAATTGCTGTTGATTTCCAACTTTAGATATTTTTGCTCCATTCTTCTATATTACCATCATCCAGTCATTCTTACCAACTTCACTCATTCCAACAGAATCAAACATTGCATCCCCTTTCGTCATTACACAACCTGCCACCACCAGGCCAGATTCAAGTTCATCCACATTCCATATTCCTCTGCTCAGAAAACCTTTATCCTTCTCGTCCTCTCGTTGTAGCTAGCTAGTGTCTCTATTCCGTCCAACATTGTTCCCAACTGACGCTGTCCAAAAACAACCTCTTGTCGACCTCCATCCATTTTGTTTCCCAAAAATATTCAACTTATAAAACTACATTATCCAATGCTGCTGGACACAACCATCTTCCTGGACGCAACCATCCTCCTGGACACAACCCAAGGGGGGGCAAAGATGAGAATACTGTTGGGGGGCAAATATGATAATACTGTTGGGGGGGGGTATGAGAATACTGTTGGGGGGGGCAAATATGAGAATAATGTTGGGGGGCAAAAATGAGAATACTTTGATTCACAGAAGTGTATTGCGGCATATCACAACGTGCTGCTGAACTCATAAGCGGCATGGTTTTCCATGTTTGAAGCTGGCCTATATATTTATTTGGCAAGACAGCTGTGAATGGCTGCATCTCACTCACATTAGTAGGCTGTAGTCTATTTGGATCTCCATTCGCCTTTTGTTTGCTGCGTTTGTTTACTGTTAATGTAACTAGCGTACATATAGATGGTGTCATGCCTTTATAGATCTGATGTTTTGTTTTGTCCTGCTCGGGTTCATGCGTTCACATTCCCAGTTGTGTCAGTATTCTAAGCCAAACTGCTCTTCAGTATTTTTGTTTGCATGCATGAACAACTAGTCTACTACTTCAAGCATTGAGTTTGCATTATGTTGGTAAGACAGCTGCATTCATATAGGCTGTTTGTAATTGGTGAATTACCCTATCTATCTTGAAGCCTATATCCGTTACCAAAACAGCACAGTGGAGATTGGCACGAAATCTGTAGTCTACCTGTCACTTCAAAAACACTCAATGATCTTGGCATTTGAGCATTATGTTTATTGGGGTATAGTGTGATTATATAAGCATTCAATATAATTCCAATGCAAGATCCCAAAAAATGTTGCCCTCTAGCCGATTTCAACTGCCCACTTAGTCACTTAGTCCTGGCGCCAGGGTCTGGCCGGCGCGAGCAATCTCCATTCAGATAGACTGGGAAAAAGGCGCAACTGGGTGCGTGAGCTCGTTACAGCGCAGATCAACAGGCGCAAACAATGGATGGAGTGGAAAACCTGGCGACGACTGAACAGCAATGAACATTTTGGGGGAAATTATACCACCACCCAAAAGGGCACTTTGGAGACTGGAAGGGCAAAGGAGCCTGTGCTCTTTACAGGTAGAGCCCGGTCTGTGCAGGTGTCTGCCCTAAACCCGCCTGCCCCAGGGATATAATGGTGCGGACTGCGGGTTGAGTCAATCTGCGGATCACTAACACACAAAGTTCCTTCACCACCTTTTTCCTCATAAAGCTTATGCTTATCACTACTACCAATGCATACATTTACATTTTATTTTATATATATTTACAGTACCAGTCAAAAGTTTGAACACACCTACTCATTAAAGGGTTTTTCTTTATTTTTACTATTATCTACATTGTTGAATAATAATGTAATAATAATAATAATAACATCAAAACTATGAAATAACACATGGAATCATGTAGTAACCAAAAAAAGTGTTAAACAAATCAAAATATATTTTATATTTGAGATTCTTCAAAGTAGCCACCTTTTGCCTTGATGACAGCATTGCACACTATCGGCATTCTCTCAACCAGTTTCATGGGGCAGTCACCTGGAATGCATTTAAATTAACAGGTGTGTCTTCTTAAAAGTAATTTGTGGAATTTCTTTACTTCTTAATGTGTTTGAGACAATCAGTTGCGTTGTGACAATGTAGGTGTGGTTTACAGAAGCCCTATTTGGTAAAAGACCAAGTCCATAGTATGGAAAGAGCAGCTCAAATAAGCAAAGAGAAAGGACAGTCCATCATTACTTTAAGACACGAAGGCAGTCAATGCGGAAAATGTCAAGAACTTTTAAAGTTTATTCAAGTGCAGTCGCAAAAACCATCAAGCGCTATGATGAAACTAGCTGTCATGAGGACCGCCACAGGAATGGAAGACCCAGAGTTACCTCTGCTGCAGAGGATACATTCATTAGCGTTACCAGCCTCAGAAATTGGAGCCTAAATAAATGCTTCACAGAGTTCAAGTAACAGACACATCTCAACATCAACTGTTCAGAGGAGAGTGTGTGAATCAGGCCTTCATGGTCGAATTGCTGCAAAGAAACCCCTACTAAAGGACACCAATAATAATAAGAGACTTTCTTGGGTCAAGAAACACAAGCAATGGACATTAGACTGGTGGAAATGTGTTCTTTGGTCTGGAGTCAAAATGAGCGTTTTGGTTGCAACTGCCGTGTCTTTGTGAGACGCTGTGTGGGTGAACAGATGATCTCTGCATATGTGGTTCCCACCGTAAAGCATGGAGGAGGAGGTGGTATGGTGTGGGGGTGCTTTGCTGGTGACACTGTCGGATTTATTTAGAATTCCATGCACACTTAACCAGCATGGCTACCACAGCATTCTGCAGTTATATGCCATCCCATCTGGTTTGGGCTTAGTGGGACTATCATTTTTTCAACAGGACAATGACCCAAAACACCTCCAGGCTGTGTATTTGACCAAGAAAGAGAGTGATGGAGTGCTGCATCAGATGACCTGGCCTCCACAATGCCCCGACCTCAAGCAAATTGAGATGATTTGTGATGAGTCGAACTGCAGAGTGAAGGAAAAGCATCCAACAAGTACTTAGCATGGGTTCTCCATCAGGAGGGTTGGAAAAGCATTCCAGGTGAAGCTGGTTGAGAGAATGCCAAGAGTGTGCAAAGCTGTCATCAAGGCAAAGGGTAGCTGTTTTGAAGAATCTCAAATATAAAATACATTTTGATTTGTTGAGCACTTTTTTGGTGTTATTTCATACTTTTGATGTCTTCACTATTATTCTACAATAGTCCAAATAAAGAAAAACCCTTGAATGAGTAGGTGTTCTAAAACTTGTGTCCGGTAGTGTACAACTACACAATCCTACAGTATGTACTGTGTTAAAATAGAAGCCATAACTTTGATTGTTTTCTATTTGTGGAGCAAAGAGATCATAGGGACATTGTTTTTACAACTGTGTTCAAAATATGAATTCAAATATTTTCAAAGATGCGAAAGATGGTTTGTTTTTTTGTTGAACAGAATGGTCCTCATTTCACGAGGGCTGAAGCATTACTGATCGTTTGGGTCGTTTCACGAAATGAGTGCCTTTTGAGTCCCTTTGATACTTTAAGTAGAAATTGTGTACCAATATTGAATTTTAAAAGCCTGTTATATTAAATGAAGTGACCTTTAATATAGACTACAATGAATATTGTGGCAAAAAACCCTCTCCTAACCCGGACGATGCTGAGCCAATAGTGTGCCCTATAGGACTCCCGGTTGTGACACAGCCTGGAAGTGTGACACAGCCTGGAAGTGAACCCCAGGCTGTAGAGACACCACAACACAATCAGGAAGCCCTCCATTTTCTGGTGTTTTGTGGTGGAAAACTGAACAGGTCTAGCATAACACATCAACCCTGTTACCCATAGATAGATAGACAAGCTAGAAATGTTTTAACAATTTCATTCTTTTTGTGAAGCTTGCATTCAATTGCCACTTCCTGTTGCACACAACAAGGGGGTTTATGGCTGCTTAAGATGAAATCGTCAACCGTCAACCCTGTTACAGTAAACACTGATACTTTATTTGGCACTTAGAGGCACTTCAATTAGTATTTTTTAAATTTAACCTATTGAGATGGAAAAACATGTTTTTTACGAGGTTGAGAATATGCTTTTTATGACAGATTGTTAAAATGAGGTGAACCCCCCCCCCCCCCCAAAAATTGACCAAGTTACACTACTCAAAAGGCACCGAATTGGTGGAACGACCCAGTACATACCTCTTTGTGTTACGCAATAAACAGAGCATGACAGGCAAGAAACATGCTGCATGCCCTCAGAGGCTACTGAATAGATGCTGCCAAAAGAACCAGTGTTATTATTTATATTGACCCTGTTTTCACAGCAGTGGTGGAGTAAACATAGGCCTATCTGCCTTTCAGCTGTTGATAAAAGCATTTCTGCTGTCACCCAGCCTATTTCAGGAATGGATCTGTGATGTCTCTGGATGAAGGGAATACAAATGGACACTCTTCAGCTTTGATCATTACCCAACTTTCATATATGTCTCAGGCAGAGTGGAGCAACAAAAACATATTACTTTAACGCTACGCTTTATGAAACATGTGCATGTGGTATAATAAGTAAAATAGCCTACACGGTAATGGAAAACTGTAAATTCTACAGTAGTTTGGGGTATTATCAACCGTTTTAATATTCTGAAATGTTTTACTGAGGCATAGTGTAAATTGTGATGCATTGTGGGAAAATGCAACTAAAGAATTACTGTATTTCGATTGGTACTGTAATTCCAGCCCACAGAATACAGTACTGTATCTTCTTTTGACCACTAGTGGGTGCATGGTATTCTTGTTTGTGACTCATTAACATATTTTGAGGCATGCCTTTTAAGAGGTTATATTTGTTGCACCCATGAGTGAAAATGCTGTACTCCTATGGTCTTACAGTCGCCCATTAAGATGTATAGAGAACAGACTGGAGGAGCAGCTAGTCTAACTCCTTTTCCATGGTTGAGCATTTAGCCATGTCCTTTAGGTCTGTGCTGTCCTGTAGTCACTGCCAGTATGGAACCTCTGTTAAAACCCCTTAAGGAGCTGCCCCTTTTTTTCAATTTTTGCCTAAAATGACATACTCAAATCTAACTGCCTGTAGTTCAGGCCCAGGAGTGAGAATATGCATATTTTTGTTACCATTTGAAAGGAAACACATTGAAGTTTGTGGAAATGTGAAAGGAATATAACACAATAGATCTGTTAAAGATTATACAAAGAAAAAAACAACCGTTCTTTTGTATTTTCTGTACCATCACTTTTGAAATGCAAGAGAAAGGCCATAATTTATTATTCCAGCCCAGGTATTATTTAGATTTTGGCCACTAGATGGCAGCATTGTATGTGCAAAGTTTTAGAATGATCCAATGAACCATTGCATTTCTGTTCAAAATGTTGTATCAAGACTGCCCAAATGTACCTAATTTGTTTATTAATAACTTTTCATGTTCAAAATTGTGCACTCTCCTCAAACAATAGCATGGTATTATTTCACTGTAATAGCTACTGTAAATTGGACAGTGTTGTTAATCGTATTAGCTAATCGTATTAGCCTATGTTAGCTTAACCGTCCCATGGACGGGACACCGATCCCGAAGAAGTTTGGCCTGGAAGTGCAAGTGATATAAAAACACCAATATGCATAATGTAATGTGTAAACACTTTACCTAGCAGCCAACCTGCTTCCACCAATCCCTTGTAGTTACAGTAAAATACTGTGAAATGCAAGCCTCTCCCCTCAATTAATTTCTTTCATTCATTAATTCTGATTACGGTAGCATTTACTTTTTTTTTTACAGTATAATACAGTATATTTTACACTATTGTACTGTGTATCATTACACAGTACTTGGTTTGATACTGTGTTTACATTACAATAGATCTACTGTAATATGAAATACAGAATGTTATTTGCCACTGAGCTGCCTGTAAGCTACTGTCAAATTCAGAGTAACCCCTTTACTGTGTACTTGTGGTTTTGTTATAAATCTGCAATATCTACATGATTTGACCATAGGTGGGCTTAAGTACTGTGTGTGGAATTAGCATGCTGATAGTCCAGAATCATAATAACTGTCCTTTAATATTAAACCAGTCAGAGTGCATGACAGACACGTAATTTCCCTTGGCTCACTGCGTCAACCACCTTTTTCATTATTCAAATGATGCCAGTCTTATCTTGGCCAAAGCAGATTGAGGGAGAGTAGACATGCAGGATCTCAAGACTGGGGAAAGCCTTCGTTCACTCTCTCCTTCCCTCCCTCCATTCCTCTTCTCTCTGGCTGCTTTTATAGGGAAGGCTAATAGTTCCAAAATAGATTGAGAACAGAAAGATGGTATTTAAAGGCCCAGTGCAGTCAAAAAACGTGATTTACGTGTGCTTTATAAATATTTCCATACTATGAGGTTGGAAGTGTAAGAGCTGTTTGAAAAGTTCTGGCTGTTTTGGTGGGATGGAGTTTTGGCCAGTAAATTCTCAGCTGGTTTGGTGCCCTGGCTACCATGCTGTAACAGTGCGAAGCGAATCCATGCGCAGATACTGTGTGTGACTGTGTGAGAGCAAAGTCTGGAATCTCAATATCTGTGGTGCTGCTCGTGGTAATGTAATTTAGCAGAGTCTACCTTCAATTGTTACCCAGAAATAATTTGATATTGATACAAAAACAGCTGCATTGGACCTTTAAGACTTTGATACGCCACGGAGATGTGCACTCAGCCGATACTATGGGATGGCTGAATGACATGACTACTGTTAAATAGTAGCCTACAGGTTTCTTCACAATGCAGTAGTATAGAATATGAATGAACATGTTTTAGTCAGTTTATCCCAAGGAGGAAGGAAATCTTGTTCCCTCTCATATGTAAATATATTGAAAACATACATACATACATACATACATACATACATACATACATACAGTGGCAAGAAAAAGTATGTGAACCCTTTGGAATTACCTGTATTTCTGGTTTTACATCGGGCAATGCTTCTTGTGAATAGCAAACTCAAATTTTGTGTTTTTTTAAAGGGCAGGGCAGCTCTAACCAACATCTCCAATCTTGTCTCAGTGATTTTACTCCAGGTTAGCTGACTCCTGACTCCAATTAGCTTTTTGAGAAGTCATTAGCATAGTGGTTCACATACTTTTCCCAGCCTACATAATGAATGTTTAAATTATGTATTCAATTTAGACAAGAAAATACAATAATTTGTGTGTTATTAGCTAAAGCAGACTGTGTTTGTCTGTTGTGACTTAGATGAAGATCAGATCTAATTTTATGACCAATTTATGCAGAAATCCAGATATAGTGGCTTGCGAAAGTATTCACCCCTTTGGCATTTTTCCTAATTTGTTGCCTTACAACCTGGAATTAAAATGGATTTTGGGGGGGTTGTATCATTTGATTTACACAACATGCCTACCACTTTGAAGATGCAAAATATTTCTTATTTATTATTATTTATAAAATAAGACAAAAACATTGAACACTTGAGTATGCATAACTAAGTCTCTTGGGGTATCTCTATAAGCTTGGCACATCTAGCCACTAGGATTTTTGCCCATTCTTCAAGGCAAAACTGCTCCAGCTCCTTTTAGATGGATTCCGCTGGTTTACAGCAATCAAAAGTCGTACCACAAATTCTCAACTGGATTGAGGTGTGGGCTTTGACTAGGCCATTCCAAGACATTTAAATGTTGCCCCTTAAACCACTCGACTGTTTCTTTAGCAGTATGCTTAGGCTCATTGTCCTGCTGGAAGGTGAACTTCTGTCCCAATCTCAAATCTCTGGAAGACTGAAATAGGTTTCACTCAAGAATTTCCATGTATTTAGCGCCATCCATCATTCTTTCAATTCTGACCAGTTTCCCAGTCCCTGCCAAGAAAATCATCCCCACAGCATGATGCTGCCACCACCATGCTTCACTGTAGGGATGGTGTTCTCAGGGTGATGAGAGGTGTTGGGTTTGCGCCAGACATAACATTTTCCTTTATGGCCAAAAAGCTACATTTTAGTCTCATCTGACCATAGTACCTTTTTTCATATGTTAAGGGGTCTCCCACATGCCTTTTTGCAAACACCAAACATGTTTGCTTTAACCTCTCTGGGATATGTGGGACGGTAGTGTCCGACCTCACCAACAGCCAGTGAAATTGCAGGGCGCCAAATTCAAAACAACAGAAATCCCATAATTATATTTCCTCAAACATGCAACTATTTTACACCATTTTAAAGATAAACTTGTTGTAAATCCAGCCACAGTGTCTGATTTCAAAAAGGCTTTACGACGAAAGCACACCAAACGATTATGTTAGGTCAGTACCTAGTCACAGAAAAACACAGCCATTTCTCCAGCCAAAGAGAGAGTCACAAAAAGCAGAAATAGAGATAAAATGAATCATTAACCTTTGATGATCTTCATCAGATGACACTCATAGGATTTCATGAAACACAATACATGTATGTTTTGATCGATAAAGTTCATATTTATATCCAAAAATCTCAGTTTACATTGGTGCATTATGTTCAGTAGTTCCAAAACATCCGGTGATTTTGCAGAGAGCCACATCAATTTACAGAACTACTCATAAAAAACATTGCTAAAAGATACAAGTGTTATGCATGTGTAACGGTTGTCGTAGGTGGAAGAAGGTGAAGAGGACCAAGGTGCAGCGTAGTACGTGTTCATGGTAAATTTAATAAAGAAACTGAACACTAGAACAAAAAAACAACAAAGCGGAACAAACGAAACAGTTCTGTCTGGTGCAGACACACAGACAGAAAACAACTACCCACCACTCAAGGGCGAAAACAGGCTGCCTAAGTATAGTTCTCAATCAGAGACAACGATTGACAGCTGCCTCTGATTGGGAACCATACCAGGCCAAACACCTAGAAATACAAACATAGAATACCCACCCCAACTCACGCCCTGACCAACCTAAAATAGAGACATAAAAAAGGAGCTAAGGTCAGGACGTGACAGCATGGAATTTTAGATCCACTTCTCCTTAATGCAACCGCTGTGTCAGATTTCAAAAAAACTTTATGGAAAAAGCAAACCATGCAATAATCTGTGTACGGCGCTCAGACACAAAAACAAGTCATGCAGATACCCACCATGTTGTGGAGTCAACAGAAGTCAGAAATAGCATTATACATATTCACTTACTTTTGATGATCTTCATCAGAATACACTCCCAGGAATCCCAGTTCCACAATAAATGTTTTTTTTGTTCGATAAAGTCCATCATTTATGGACAAATACCTCCTTTTTGTTTGCGCGTTTAGTACACAATCCAAACTCACGAGGCGCAGGTAAGTCCAGGCGAAAGTTCAGACGAAAAGTCATATTACAGTTCGTAGAAACATGTCAAACGAAGTATAGAATCAATCTTTAGGATGTTTTTTATCAAATCTTCAATAAGTCCTTTGTCTGTAGAAATGCAATGGAACGCAGCAAACTCTCACGGGAGCGTGCGAGACTGAGCTCATGGCACTCTGCCAGACCCCTGACTCAATCAGCTCTCATTCCCCCCTCCTTCACAGTAGAAGCCTCAAACAAGGTTCTAAAGACTGTTGACATCTAGTGGAAGCCTTAGGAAGTGCAATATGACCCCATAGACACTGTATATTCGATAAATAACTACAAACCTCAGATTTCCCACTTCCTGGTGGTATTTTTTCTCAGGTTTTTGCCTGCCATATGAGTTCTGTTATGCTCACAGACATCATTCAAAGTTTTAGAAACTTCAGAGTGTATTCTATCAAAATATACCAATAATATGCATATATTAGCAACTGGGCCTGAGTAGCAGGCAGTTTACTCTGGGCACCTTATTCATCCAAGCTACTCAATACTGCCCCCCAGTCCCAAAGAAGGTTTAAGCAATGGCTTTTTCTGGCCCCTCTTCTGTAAACCCCAGCTCTGTGGAGTGTACAGCTTTAAGTGGTGCTATGGACAGATACTCCAATCTCCTTTGTGGAGCTTTGCAGCTCCTTCAGTTATCTTTGGTCTCTTTGTTGCCTCTCTGATTAATGCACTCCTTGCCTGGTTCTGTGAGTATTGGTGGGCGGCCCGCTCTTGGCAGGTTTGTTGTGGTGCCATATTCTTTCCATTTTTAATAATGGATTTAATGGTACTCCATGGGATGTTCATTTTTAAATATTTTTTTATAACCCAACCCTGATCTGTACATCTCCACAACTTTGTCCCTGACCTGTTTGGAGAGCTCCTTAGTCTTCATGGTGCTGCTTGGTGTTGTAGACTCTGGGGCCTTTCAGAACAGGTGTATATAAACTAAGATCATTTGACAGATCATTTGACACTTAGATTGCACACAGGTGGACTTAATTTGACTACTTATGTGACTTCTGAAGGTAATTGGTTGCACCAGATCTTATTTAGGTGCTTCATAGCAAAGGGGGTGATTACATTTTCACGCACAACTTTTCAGTTTGATTTGTTTAGAATTTTTTTAAACAAGTTATTTTTTTCATTTCACTTCACCACTTTGGACTATTTTGTGTATGTCCATTAAATGAAATCCAAATAAAATCCATTTAAATTAGGCAGGATGAATAGTTTTGCAAGGCACTGTAGTGGTGACCAATAACCCTGACTGTTTGACCTAGTCCTTCAGTTGCAAACTATACCTCCACTGTGTACACAACCACAGCCTTTTAAAAATGTAAAACCACACAATTTGTAGTTTTCTCAACTCTGGGGCAGGCAAGTTCTGCTTACATAGGCTGCATTCTTGAGTTGTCTCAACACGTATGCCAAATTTAAACGTAACATGTAAAGTGTTGGTCCCATGTTTCAGGCCGTCTCCTGTGGGATGGCAGAGCACGGGTGATTTTAAGAGAGAATACTAGCAATCCGGTCAGAGAGAGGAATATGTACAATAAATATAAAGTGCATTTGGAAAGTATTCATACCCCATAATCAATCATCACACAATACCCAATAATAACAAAGCAAAAAATAGTTTAAAGAAATTTATGCAAAAACAGAATGAACTTATTTACATAAATATTCAGAACCTTTGCTATGAGACTTGATATTGAGCTCAGGCGCATCCTGTTTCCATTGATCATCCTTGAGATGTTTCTACAACTTGATTTTTACCTGTGGTAAATTCCATTCATTGTACATAATTTGGAAAGGCAAACACCTGTCTAAATAAGGTCCCACAGATGACAGTGCATCTCAGAACAAATACCAAGCCATGAGGTCAAAGGAATTGTCCGTAGAGCTCCAAGACAGGATTGTGTGGAGGCACATATCTGGGGAAGGGTAACAAAAGAAATCTGCAGCATTGAAGGCCCCCATGAACACCATCTTTCTTAAATGGAAGAAGTTTTGAACCACCAAGACTCTTCCTAGAGCTGGATGCTCGGCCAAACTGAGCAATCGGGGGAGAAGGGCCTTGGTCAGGGAGATGACCAAGAAGACAATGGTCACTCTGACAGTGCTCCAGAGTTCCTCTGTGGAGATGGGAGAACCATCCAGAAGGACAAAAATCTCTGCAGCACTCCACCAATCAGGCCTTTATGGTAGAGTGGCCAGATGGAAGCCACTCCTCAGTATAAGACACATGACAGCCCGCTTGGAGTTTGCCAAAAGGCACTTAAAGGACTTTAAAACCATGAGAAACAAGATTATCTGGTCTGATGACACCAAGACTTTCAAGCAGCACTGTATATATAAACACAGTTGAAGTCAGAAGTTTACATAACTTAGGTTGGAATCATTAAAACCTGTTTTTCAACCCCTCCACACATTTCTTGTTAACAATCTATAGTTTTGGAAAGTTGGTTAGGACATTTACTTGGTGCATGACACAAGTAATTTTTCCAACAATTGTTTATAGACAGATAATTTCACTTATAACCCAATTTATCACAATTCCAGTGGGTCAGAAGTTTACATACACTAAGTTGACTGTGCCTTTAAACAGCTTGGAAAATTCCAGAAAATTATGATATGTCTTTAGAAGCTTCTGAAAGGCTAATTGACATAATTTGAGGCAATTGGAGGTGTACCTGTGGATGTATTTCAAGGCCTACCTTCAAACACAGTGCCTCTTTGCTTGACATCATGGGAAAATCACAAGAAATCAGCCAAGACCTCAGAAAACAATTGTAGACATCCACACGTCTGGTTCATCCTTGGGAGCAATTTCCAAACACCTGAACGTACCACATTCATCTGTACAAACAATAGTATGCAAGTATAAACACCATGGGACCACGCAGCCGTCATACCGCTCAGGAAGGAGACGTTCTGTCTCCTAGAGACGAACGTGCTTTGGTGCAAGAAGTGCAAATCAATCCCAGAACAACAGCAAAGACCCTGTGAAGATGCTGGAGGAAACAGGCACAAAATGATCTATATCCACAGTAAAACACGTCCTATATCGACATAACCTGAAAGGCCGCTCAGCAAGGAAGAAGCCACTGCTCAAAAACTGCCATAAAAAAGTCAGACTACGATTTGCAACCTCACACGGGGACAAAGATCATACTTTTTTGAGAAATGTCCTCTGGTCTGATGAAACAAAAATAGAACTGTTTCGCCATAATGACTATCGTTACGTTTGGAGGAAAAAGGGGGAGGCTTGCAAGCCGAAGAACAGCATCCCAACCGTGAAGCACTGGGGTGGCAGCATCATGTTGTGGGGGTACTTTGCTGCAGGAATGACTCGTGCACTTCTAAAAGTCGATGGCAATGAAAATTATGTGAATAAATTGAAGCAACATCTCAAGACATCAGTCAGGAAGTTAAAGCTTGGTCGCAAATGGGTCTTCCAAATGGACAATGACCCCAAGCAAACTTCCAAAGTTGTGGCAAAATGGCTTAAGGACAACAAAGTCAAGGTATTGGAGTGGCCATCACAAGGCCCTGACCTCAATCCTATAGAACATTTGTGGGCAGAACTGAAAGTGTGTGTGAGCAAGGAGGCCTACAAACCTGACTCAGTTACACCAGCCCTGTCAGGAGGAATGGGCCAAAATTCACCCAACTAATTGTGGGAAGCTTGTGGAAGGCTACCCGAAACGTTTGACCCAAGTTAAACAAATTAAAAGCAATGCTACCAAATACTAATTGAGTGTATGTAAACTTCTGATCCACTGGGAATGTGATGAATGAAATAAAAGCTGAAATAAATCATTCTCTCTACTATTATTCTAACAATTTACATTCTTAAAATAAAGTGGTGATCCTAACTGACCTAAAACAGGGAATTTTTCCTGGGATTAAATGTCAGGAATTGTGAAAAACTGAGTATAAATGTATTTGGCTAAGGTCTATGTAAACTTCCGACTTCAACTGTATATATATACTGAACAAAACTATAAATGCAACATTTAAAATGTCGGTCCCATGTTTCATTAGCTGAAGTAAAAGGTCACAGAAACTTTCCATACTCAAAAAAATATTTTTTCTATTACATTTTGTTTAACGTCCCTATTAGTGATAATTAATGCAGCATATACCCTCCACATTCTGAAATTGCATTTTTGTCCAGTTTTATCATTGGAATGTGATACAAATGTAGGCAATGGTGTTCTTTGGGACAATGCGGACGCCTCCGAATGGTTGGGTAGGCTGTTTGGAGTCCCCCAAAATTATAACAACGTTTGGTAGGTTAACAAATCTGAGTTTGCTGTACAACCTTATGTCACATTTTGGGTAGGTCTGCTCATTCTCATTTCCTGTTTTAAGTGGGGCTATGAAAAGTTGTGCCCCTGCTGGTTTTAATCCATTTTTTTGCCAAAACGAGAAATATGAGTTATTTGGAACCCCACACATTTTGTTTTTTACCCTATCACTACTCAGCTGATTCAAAAAATTAACTAAACTTAAATTATCTGAATCAGCTGTGTAGTGCTAGGGCAAAAAAACAAAATATGCACCCCTTGGGGTCTCGAAGAAACACTGTAGTAGACCTATGAATTAGCAAAATCACACATGCTCGTGATCTCCCTCCCCACTTGTCCTATCTGCATAAACTGGTGGCTGGGGTAATGGTGCGTTCATGACAACTTGGAACTCGGAACTATTAATATCTACGACATCCGACATCCGTGCGTTCATGCAAAGTGGGAACTCTGGAAAAAACTATTTCCGATTGGTAATCGAACTCGTAAATACAATTCGGAATGTCGCCCATCCTCTTAGAGCTCCTACCTCCCCGAGCTGAAGATTAATAACGTCACGAGGTCGTTTTTTTCGAGTTCCAAGTTGTCTTGAACGAAACTTAAATTCCGTATTCTTGCCACTAGTTTCATACTAGCCTACGTCGCTGATATCACCAGGAGAACGCAGTGTCATGGTCACTCTATTATTCCCATTCTACCAGCTATAATAACCTAATGGAAAAAGTAGAGAGGTTACGAGGTAAGATTAAATGTAGCCTATATTTTTCAAACGTTTCAGACAGAAATAGCCTACAAAAAAAATCGGCTTTCACATCATCCCTGTTAAAGTCAAACTTTGGGGGTGGGATGATTGCGAATGTGTCGTGTGTGACATAACTGTATTTAGGTTGCTAGTGCTTTTTATTTTTTACGTTTATAGAACAGGTTTAATTTGACTTGACTTCATTCTGCTATCTCCTTGTGAGTCGCAACTTTGTTTCGAGTATGTGGTCGTCGCGAATGTCGTGGCTACAAGCTATATGTTTGGTGCTTTAATGTTGTTTTGGTGATGCACACGGTGATACAGGTCACGCAAAGCGTGAGGTCCTCTACGATGAGCCTAGTGCAGCCTACCGATTTTCGCAAAGCTTTTGTATTTCTTAACTGTGTATCAATTATTATTTTAGTAAACCGAGGGAGGCATTTGTATGATACCGCTATTTGTACGAAGACTATTTATAGTTCATTTACAAGTGTGTTTTGTCAATAGGACATTTCTAAACTGTGATATCTGCTTGTCAATGCGTGGTATATTATCGGGATAGATGAGGCATGTTTTAGGCATGTTTTAGTGGCAGCGTGACAGTAAATAACATTTTGTCAGGCATTAATTTTGTCAGGCATGTAGGCAAGTCATACATTCAGAAACGTGGTAAATACTTTTATTTATTTATTTTATTTTGCACATTGTATTTGAATGAACAAGCCAAGCGGTGAATGAACCTGTGCATCACCTGCATGTAGCATATGGCATAATCATCTTTCGTCTCTCTTTTTCCTTGTATTCTGTCTGACAGGTAATCTGAGAGTGAAAATATCTTCAGATTGTGTTTGTCAGCTGATGAGGACTGGCTGAGGATGATGAAGATGACGCATATACAGGGGACACCCCAGCAGTGTCAGGGGCTGCAGGGACCTCTGTGATTGTTGACCCTACCTCATCCCTAATCTCCCCAGCTCTGCAGGGGCTCACCATGGCCACTCTGAGGACACCCTTGGTCCAAACCAGCTTGGTCAAAGACTTTAACCACTTCATTACCTGCTACCTGTGCAGAGGTTACCTGATCAAACCCACCACGGTCACTGAGTGCCTGCACACATGTAAGACACACACCCTGTACTTCTCCATCTGTCTTTCAATTCATGGGCTTTATTGGCATTGGAAACATACACTGCTCAAAAAAATAAAGGGAACACTAAAATAACACATCCTAGATCTGAATGAATGAAATATTCTTATTAAATACTTTTTTCTTTACATAGTTGAATGTGCTGACAACAAAATCACACAAAAATGATCAATGGAAATCAAATTTATCAACCCATGGAGGTCTGGATTTGGAGTCACTCAAAATTAAAGTGGAAAACCACACTACAGGCTGATCCAACTTTGATGCAATGTCCTTAAAACAAGTCAAAATGAGGCTCAGTAGTGTGTGTGGCCTCCACATGCCTGTATGACCTCCCTACAATGCCTGGGCATGCTCCTGATGAGGTGGCGGATGGTCTCCTGAGGGATCTCCTCCCAGACTTGGACTAAAGCATCCGCCAACTCCTGGACAGTCTGGTGCAACGTGGCGTTGGTGGATGGAGCGAAACATGATGTGCTCATGACATCATCATGACATGATGTCCCGTGCTTCTACACCTGCATTGCTTGCTGTTTGGGGTTTTAGGCTGGGTTTCTGTACAGCACTTTGAGTAATCAGCTGATGTACGAAGGGCTATATAAATACATTTGATTTGATTTGCTCAATTGGATTCAGGTCTGGGGAACAGGCGGGCCAGTCCATAGCATCAATGCCTTCCTCTTGCAGGAACTGCTGACACACTCCAGCCACATGAGGTCTAGCAGTGTCTTGCATTAGGAGGAACCCAGGGCCAACCGCACCAGCATATGATCTCACAAGGGGTCTGAGGATCTCATATCGGTACCTAATGGCAGTCAGGCTACCTCTGGCGAGCACATGGAGGGCTGTGCAGCCTCCCAAAGAAATGCCACCCCACACCATGACTGACCCACCGTCAAACCGGTCATGCTGGAGGATGTTGCAGGCACCAGAACGTTCTCCATGGCGTCTCCAGACTCTGTCACATGTGCTCAGTGTGAACCTGCTTTCATCTGTGAAGAGCACAGGGCGCCAGTGGCGAATTTGCCAATCTTGGTGTTCTCTGGCAAATGCCAAACGTCCTGCACGATGTTGGGCTGTAAGCACAACCCCCACCTGTGGACGTCGGGCCCTCATACCACCCTCATGGAGTCTTTTTCTGACTGTTTGAGCAGACACATGCACATTTGTGGCCTGCTGGGGGTAATTTTGCAGGGCTCTGGCAGTGCTCCTCCTTGCACAAAGGCGGAGGTAGCGGTCCTGCTGCTGGGTTGTTGCCCTCCTACGGCCTCCTCCACGTCTCCTGATGTACTGGCCTGTCTCCTGGTAGCGCCTCCAGGCTTTGGGAACTATGCTGACAGACACAGCAAACCTTCTTGCCACAGCTCGCATTGATGTGCCATCCTGGATTAGCTGCACTACCTGAGCCACTTGTGTGTGTTGTAGACTCTGTCTCATGCTACCACTAGAGTGAAAGCACCGCCAGCATTCAAAAGTGACCAAAACATCAGCCAGGAAGCATAGGAACTGAGAAGTGGTCTGTGGTCACCACCTGCAGAACCACTCCTTTATTGGGGGTGTCTTGCTAATTGCCTATAATTTCCACCTGTTGTCTATTCCATTTGCACAACAGCATGTGAAATTTATTGTCAATCAGTGTTGCTTCCTAAGTGGACAGTTTGATTTCACAGAAGTGTGATTGACTTGGAGTTACATTGTGTTGTTTAAGTGTTCCCTTTATTTTTTTGAGCAGTGTATGTTAACATTGCGAAAGCAAGTGATGTAGATAATAAATAATACAAATTTACAGTAAACATTACACTCAGAAGTTCCAAAAGAATAAAGACATGTCATATTGTGTGTGTGTAACAACGTGAAAATAAATATAGGTTGTATTTACAATGGTGTTTGTTCTTCACTGGTCGCCCTCTTCTTGTGGCAACAGGTCACAAATCTTGCTGCTGTGATGGAACACTGTAGTATTTCACCCAGTAGATGTGTGAGTTTATCAAAATTGGGTTTGTTTTCAAATTCTTTGTGGCTCTGTGTAATCTGAAGGAAATATGTCTCTCTAATATTGTTGTACAGTTGGCATGAGGTTAGGAAGTGCAGCTCAGTGTCCACCTCCATTTTGTGCGCAGTGTGCACATAGCCTGCCTTCTCTTGAGAGCCAGGTCTGCCTACGGTGGCCTTTCTCAAAAGCAAGGCTATGCTTACTGAGTCTGTACATAGTCAAAGCTTTCCTTAAGCTTGGGTCAGTCATTCTGCCACTGTGTACTCTCTGTTTAGGGCCAAGAAGCATTCTAGTTTGCTCTGTTTTTTTATTAATTCTTTCTAATGTGTCAAGTAATTATCTTTTTGTTTTCTCATGATTTGGTTGGGTCTAATTGTGTTGCTGTCCTGGGGCTCTGTTGGGTATGTTTGTGAACAGAGCCCCAGGACCAGCTTGCTTAGGGGTCTCTTCCCCAGGTTCATTCATCTCACTGTAGGTAATGGCTTTGTTATGGAAGGTTTGGGAATCGCTTCCTTTTAGGTGGTTGAAGAATTTAACAGCTCTTTTCTGGATTTTGATAATTATAGGGTATCGGCCAAATTCTGCTCTGCATGCATTATTTGGTGTTTTACGTTGTACACTGAGGATATTTTTGCAGACTTCTGCATGCAGAGTCTCAATATGGGGTTTGTCCCATTTTGTGAATTCTTGGTTGATGAGTGGACCCCAGACCTCAACTATAAAGGGCAATGGGTTCTATAACTGATTCAAGTATTTTATTCCAGATCCTAATTGGTATGTCGAATTTGATGTTTCTTTTGATGGCATAGATGGCCCTTCTTTCCTCGTCTCTCAGCTCGTTCACAGCTTTGTGGACGTTACCTTGGCCTAAATATCACTGCCAAAGGTATGTTTTTTGTTGTTGTTTTGCTCTAGGGCAACAGTGTCGAGATGGAATTTGTATTTGTGGTGCTGGTGACTGGACCTTTTTTTGTACACTATTATTTTTGTCTTACTGAGATTTACTGCCAGGGCCCAGGTCTGGCAGAATCTGTGCGGAAGCTATAGGTGCTGCTGTAAGCCCTCCTTGATTAGGGACAGAAGTACCAGATCATCAGCAAACAGTAGACCTTTGACTTCAGATTCTAGTAGGGTGAGGCCGGGTGCTTACATTGAGAATTTCTGACGTGCTGTTCCTTCTTTTTCCATAGTGTTATGTCTGTGTTGTTTTAGTGATTCTGGCTCTCTTATGTTTTTGGTTGGATAGTTTTCTTTCTTTAGGTTTTTGCATTCTTCATCAAACCATTTGTCATTGTTCATTTTCTTTGGTTTTCTGTTTCAATTTTTTTGATTGGATAGGGAAGCTGAGAGGTCAAATATTCCGTTTAGATTTTCTTCTGCCTTGTTTACACCTTCGCTATTACAGTGGAACGTTTTGTCCAGGAAGTTGTCTAAAAGGTATTGCATTTGTTGTTGCCTAATTGTTTTTTGGTAGGTTTCCTTCCGTCTATAGCATTTCTTAATATTATTTCTCTGATCAGTTTTCTTTTCACTGTACTGTATTAATTTGAACCCTGCTGTGCAGCAGGAAATGTGTATTCAAGGTTTAACAAGGCATCAAAACTTAATTTCCACTAACGTGTATCAAAAATGTATCAACCCCTACTAAAATGTCCATTAATTATCATCCACCTAATAATTCATATGCTGCATTTTCCTGCTGTGAGGAAACTGGTCAAATTAAAATATTCTAACTTTCTATTGCTTCCTTCCTTCTATGTCCTCTCAGTCCATCCTCTCCCAAAGACTCTAAGCATCTTACATTATGTAATAGGATTTTTCTTTTTTTCCAGTTTGTAAGAGCTGCATCATCCAGCACTTTGAAGACCGTAATGACTGTCCCAAATGTGGCATTCAAGTCCACGAAACGAACCCTCTAGAGATGCTAAGGTACGACACATACAAACATAGTCCTCCAAACATTTAGCCTTCACTTTGCTTTGAATACTGCGAGTGCACTGTCAACACAAACCACTGCTTCCTCTTTATCTTTACCCTTCCTCTCACATCTTCACTGATCCTCTCCTTCTTCTGAGGTTGGACAATACTCTTGAGGAAATCATTTTCAAGCTTGTGCCTGGATTACGAGAAAGTGAGTTCTCGTCAACTAGGAAAAACCAAGATATATTTCTTAATGATATCACAGTCAGTCACTCTTTGGGGGAGTCATTAGATGTAGTGGGACTGAAATGACCTTGTATATCCTCTTTTCTTTATGATTGTGTGTGTTGACCAGAAGAGGGACAGCAGGAGATTGATTTCTGGAGGAAGAATAAATCAAAAGAAAATTCACAAGGTATGGGATTAGTCTCAATTAAGGTCACTCTTACAAATTGTGCTGGGTCTTACTGTAAAATGTAATAAGTATGTTATTTGACATTAGTAGAGTAAATCATATATACTCTGAACAAAAATATAAATGCAACATCAAATTTGATTTGCACACGCCGAATACAACAGGTATTCGAATTCAACCTTAATGTGAAATGTTAAGAAATAATTGACTAAAGAATAAAAAGTAACATAGGAAAATAACAAGGCTATATACAGGGGGCACCGCTACTGAGCCAGATTTCACTGCATTCATATAAGGAAGTGTGTCAATTGAAATAAATGAATTAGGCCATAATCTATGGATTTCACATTACTGAGAATACAGATATGCATCGGTTGGACACATACCTTAAAAAAAAAAAAAGTAGGGGCGTGGATAAAAAAACAGTCAGTATCTGGTGTGATCACCATTTGCCTCATGCAGCACAACACATCTCCTTCGCATAGAGTTGATCAGGCTGTTAATTGTGTCCTGTGAAATGTTGTCCCACTCTTCTTCAATGACTGTGTGAAGTTGCTGGATTTTGGCAGGAATTGGAACACGATGTCCTACACGTTGATCCAGAGCATCCCAAACATGCTCAATGGGTGACAGGTCTGGTGGTGTGTATGCAGGCCCTGGAAGAACTGGGACATTTTCATCTTCCAAGAATTGTGTACAGATTCATGCGACATTGGGCTACACATTATCATGCTGAAACATGAGTTGCTGGCGGCGGATGAATGGCACGACAATGGGCCTCAGGATCTCGTCATGGTATCTGCATTCAAATTGCCATTGAAAAAATACAATTGTGTTCGTTGTCCGTAGCTTACGCCTGCCTACCATAACCCCACTGCCACCATGGGGCACTCTGTTCACAATGTTGACATCAGCAAACCGGTCGCCCACATGATGCAATACACGTGGTCTGCTGTTGTGAGGCCGGTTGGACGTACTGCCAAATTCTGTAAAATGACAGTACCTTCCATGTTTTCGGGGAGTCTCCCACATGCCTTTTTGGCGAACACCAAACATGTTTACTTATTTTTTTTCTTTAAGCAATGGATTTTTCTGGCCATTCTTCCGTAAAGCCCAGCTCTGTGGAGTGTACATCTTATAGTGGTCCTATGGACAGATACTCCAATCTCAGCTTTGCAGCTCCTTCAGGGTTATCTTTGGTCTCTTTGTTGCCTCTGATTAATGCCCTCCTTGCCTGGTCTGTTAGTTTTGGTGGGTGGCCCTCTCTTGGCAGGTTTGTTGTGGTGCCATATTCTTTCCATTTTTTAATAATGGATTTAATGGTGCTCCATTGGATGTTCATTTTTTAATATTTTTTTTATAACCCAACCCTGATCTGTACGTCTCCACAACTTTGTCCCTGACCTGTTTGGAGAGCTGCTTGGTCGTCGTGGTGCCCCTTGCTTAGTGGTGTTGTAGACTCTGGGCCCTTTCAGAACAGGTGTGTGTGTGTATATATATATATATTGAGATCATGTGACACTTAAATAAAGTCCACCTGTGTGCAATCTAACTAATTATGTGACTTCTGAAGGTAATTGGTTGCACCAGATCTTATTTAGGGGCTTCATAGCGAAGGGGGTGATTACATATGCAGGCACAACCTTTCAGCTTTTTATTTTGTTGAAGTTATAATTTTCATTTCACTTCAACAGTTTGGACTATTTGGTGTATGTCCATTACATGAAATCCAAATAAAAATCCATTTAAATTACAGGTTGTAATGCAACAAAATAGGAAAATCGCCAAGGCAGGATGAATACTTTTTCAAGGCACTGTGTGTGTAGAGTTAATGTGGGTTTGGGTTGTTCAATAATACGAGGCTGTAATGTGGTGTATATTTTTGTTCAGTGTGTGTGTGACTTCGGAAAGTATTCAGACTCCTTGACTTTTTCCACATTTTTGTTAGGTTACAGCCTTATTCTTAAAAAATAAAGGCCTATGTATGTAAATAAGGTGTTTCTGTTTTTTAAATATTATTTTCTATATACATTTCTAACAGTTTCTAAAATCCTGTTTTTTGCTTTGTCATTATTTGGTGTGTAGATTTCTGAGAATGATTGATTTAATCATCTTTATATTATGGCTGTTACATAACAATGTGGAAAAGGTGAAGGGTCTGAATACTTTCCAAATACACTGTGTGTATATATATATATATATATATATATATTTGTACATTACTTCTCTCTGCCCTGATTGCTAGTGTGATCTCCTAAAATCACCTGTGCTCTGCTATCCCACAGGAGACTGCCTTGGGTCGAAGAAGCTTGGGCTCAGTGATGAGGATGATGATGATGACCAGGATTACCACAGGAGCGACCCCCAGATAGCCATCTGCCTCGACTGTCTCCACAACAATGGCTATGCTGCAGACAACACAGTGAAGGTATGTGTGTGTGTGAATAATTTTCCTCTTCCCATGGGAATGTTTCTTTCAATATGTTCTGGTATTCTGTACTCTGTGTTCTATCTGAATGTAACATGGCCATCCTTCTGTTATTCACCCCAGTGTTTATTGAAGAAGTTCATTCATTGCTCTAGTCGAGTCACGGTGGGAACCATCAAGAAGTTTCTCAGTCTAAAGTTAAAACTTTCTAGCTCTTGTGAGGTAAGACCGCTACTACTGTTTTTATATTATAATGTACAGTAACTTCACTTTTATTTTGAGGATGGGTTTAGAAAAGGGAATTATATAAATAACGTGCCTTTTTGTGTTTTCTTGCGCATGTGTGCGCTTTTGTTTGTTTTGTGTGTCCAGGGTCATCTGGCAATTCTGGCAAATGCCAGATGGGCTGGACCATTTTTTTTAGTTGGGTGGGCTGGTTAGAGTTGACACACACACACATATATATATTTATTATTATTATTATTATAACGTACAATGCATTCGTGAAGTATTCAGACCCCTTCCCCTTTTCCACATTTTGTTACGTTACATCCTTATTCTAAAATGGATTAAATATATATATTTTTTTTCAGCAATCTACACACAATACCCTATCATGGCAAAGCGAAAACAGAAATACCTTATTTAAATAAGTATTCAGCCTCTTTACTATGAGACTTGAAATTGTGCTCGTGCTGTTTCCATTGATCAGCCTTGAAATGTTTCTCCAACTTGATTGGAGTCAACCTGTGGTAAATTCAATTGATTGCACATGATTTGGAAAGGCACACACCGGTCTATGTAAGTTCCCAGCCTCCCGAGTGGCCCAGCGGTCTAAGGTCTAAGATCCGGATTCGATTCCGGGCTGTGACCGACCGAGAGACCCATTAGACGGCACAGAATTGGCCCAGCGTCGTCCAGGTTAGGGGAGGGTTTGGGTGGCTAGGATGTCCTTGTCCCATCGCGCTCTAGCAACTCCTTGTGTTGAGGCCGGACGCATGGGCGCTGACTTCAGTCGTCAGTGTACAGTGTGTTCTCCAACACATTGGTGCGGCTGGCTTCCGGGTTGAGCGGGCAGTGTGTCAAGAAGCAGTGCGGCTTGGCAGGGTCGTGTTTCGGAGGACGCATGGATCTCGACCTTCGCCTCTGCAGAGTCCGTACGGCAGTTGCAGCAATGGGACAAGACTGTAACTACCAATTGGATATCACAAAATTGGGAAGAAAAGGGGGTAAAAAAGTACCATTAAAAATGGATAAATAGATAGATATAGTGCATGTCAGAGCAAAAACCCAGCTATTAGGTCAAATGAATTATATGTAGAGCTCGGAGAGAGGATTGAGTCGAGGCACAGATCTGGGGAAGGGTACCCCCCCAAAAAAATGCAGCATTTTTGGTCCCCAGGAACATAGTGGCCTCCAATCTTAAATGGAAGATGTTTGGAACCACCAAGACTCTTACTAGAGCTGGCCACCTGGCCATAATGAACCTCAAGGAGGTGACCAAGAACCTGATGGTCACTCTGACAGAGCTCCAGAGTTCCTCTGTGGAGAAGGGAGAACCTTCCAGAAAGACAACCATCTCTGTAGCATTCCGCCAATCAGGCCTTTATGGTACAGTGGCCATACAGAAGCCACTCCTCAGTAAAAGGCACATAACAACCCGCTTGTAGTTTGCTAAAAGGTACCTAAAAAGGTACCTAATGACCAAGATTCTCTGGTCTGGTGGAACCAAGATGGAACAATTTTGCCTGAATGCCAAGTGTCACGTCTGGAGGAAATATGGCACCATCCCTACAGTGAAGCATGGTGGTGGCAGCATCATGCTGTGGGGATGTTTTTCAGTGGCATGTACTGGGAGACTAGCCAGGATCGAGGCAAAGATGAACGGAACAAAGTACAGAGGGATCCTTGATGAAAGCCTACCCCAGAGCGCTCAGGACCTCAGACTGGGGAAAAGGTTCACCTTCCAACAGGACAACAACCCTAAGCAAACAGCCAAGACAATGCAGAAGGGGCTTCGGGACAAATATCTGAACGTTCCTTGAGTGGCCCAGCCAGGCCCTGGACTTGAACCTGATCGAACATCTCTGGAGAGACCTGAAGATATCTGTGCAGCAACGCTCCCCATCCAACCTGACAACTTGAGAGGATCTGCAGAGAAGAATGGGAGAAACTCCCCAAATACACGTGTGCCAAGCTTCTAGCGTCATACCCAAGAAGACTTGAGGCTGTAATCGCTGCCAAAGGTGCTTCAACAAAGTACTTAGTAAAGGGTCTGAATACTTATGTAAATGTGTTATTTCCATTTTATTTGATTAATTAGCAAACATTTCTAAAAACCCATTTTTGCTTTGTCATTATGGGGCATTGTGTGTAGATTGATGAAGGAAAAAAACAGCTAAATTTTAGGATGAGGCTCTAACAGTACAACATGTGGAAAAAGGGGTCTGAATACTTTTCGAAGGCATTGTACATGGCTTAAGCAGACATGCACACAGAACAAGAATAAGCACAGTGACCGCAGAGAAGATGCTGAGGAGACAGATGGACAGCACAACAAAATGGTTAGAGCAGAGGCCCTGTTATAGTGGTGAGTTGTATCTCCAGACAGAGGAACAGTTATAGTGGTGAGTTGGATCTCCAGGCAGAGGAACAGTTATAGTGGTGAGTTGGATCTCCAAGCAGAGGAACAGTTATAGTGGTGAGTTGGATCTCCAAGCAGAGGAACAGTTATAGTGGTGAGTTGGATCTCCAAGCAGAGGAACAGTTATAGTGGTGAGTTGGATCTCCAAGCAGAGGAACAGTTATAGTGGTGAGTTGGATCTCCAAGCAGAGGAACAGTTATAGTGGTGAGTTGGATCTCCAAGCAGAGGAACAGTTATAGTGGTGAGTTGGATCTCCAAGCAGAGGAACAGTTATAGTGGTGAGTTGGATCTCCAAGCAGAGGAACAGTTATAGTGGTGAGTTGGATCTCCAAGCAGAGGAACAGTTATAGTGGTGAGTTGGATCTCCAAGCAGAGGAACAGTTATAGTGGTGAGTTGGATCTCCAAGCAGAGGAACAGTTATAGTGGTGAGTTGGATCTCCAAGCAGAGGAACAGTTATAGTGGTGAGTTGGATCTCCAAGCAGAGGAACAGTTATAGTGGTGAGTTGTGATTTAAAAAAAAAAAGAGGACCATGTTTCACCAGTCACTGGTACAGAAATGGTTGAGAAACGCTGTACTGTACTGCCAATGTTATGTGTCAGCACTACTGCCTGTGTCTACGTAGGGTCAGGGTGTATGTGTGGGGATGGGGCGTATGTATTAATGGTGACCTGTTGGTGGGGTGGGGGCGTGTGCGGTGATATGGGCTGGTGAGAATAAAATGCCAGAGCCGAATTCTTCTCCCAGTCCGCCCCTGTGTGTGTCCTCTCTCCCCAGCTGGATGTGCTGTGTAATGGGGAGATCATGGGGAAGGACCACACTCTGGAGTTCATCTACATGACCCGCTGGAGGCTGCACAGTGACCACGTGAGTCTGTTATGTCATTCCTTCCTGTTCTTTTCTCCACACTCCCCCTGTCTCATCCAGTTCTTAGGTAACCTCTGTACTTCTCAATGCCCGGTTATTGATAATGTTCTTTCTGGCATGTCCTGACATCTTCCACACCCACCCAAATTCCCAATACACCATGTCCATGTAAAGTATGACATCCTGTTTTTACCAGCTGTTTTTACCTCCCCTGTCCTCTGACCAGCTGTCTTTACCTTCCCTGCCCTCTGACCAGCTGTCTTTACCTTCCGTGCCCTCCGACCAGCTGTCTTTACCTTCCCTGCCCTCCGACCAGCTGTCTTTGCCTTCCCTGCCCTCCGACCAGCTGTCTCTACCTTCCCTGCCCTCCGACCAGCTGTCTCTACCTTCCCTGCCCTCCGACCAGCTGTCTTTACCTTCCCTGCCCTCCGACCAGCTGTCTTTACCTTCCCTGCCCTCCGACCAGCTGTCTTTACCTTCCCTGCCCTCCGACCAGCTGTCTTTACCTTCCCTGCCCTCCGACCAGCTGTCTTTACCTTCCTTGCCCTCGGGTGGACATGGGGCAGTGGTGGAAAAAGTATGTAAGAGCTGTATATCCAAAAAGCAAAACAGCCAGACCTTTTATTTGGTTTGAGCTTGAGTTTTTCTGAAAGGTAACAGTCTTACAGATGCAAGAAGTGCTGAGATAAAAAAAACACTTGAAAATGCATCTCATACAGACAAAATATATTTATGCCTTAATGAAGGAATATAAACCGTAATCGCAAGCAGTTACGATCAGTCACTTTGCTTTAGAATGAACATCCTGTAGAAATTTATAGAACCCTTTACATGAAAAAAAAATGTAGATGATGAGATCATCACAATTACATGTATAGAACTGCACACAACCTCACTGTAGGAATATGAGGACATCACCACTGATTACTTGAAGTTGAAGAATTTATGGTTAATCTTCAGTAAAAACTGGTTTTCAAAGTTTCTGGAATCCAGCCTTGCTCTCCTGGGGCAGAAAACAAGTCCTGCAATGCTGAACAGCCTTTCACAGGCAGCTGACGCAGGTACGGGTGTGTTTAACCTCAGAGACAGGACACGGGGGGGAACTGGCCATGTCCTCACAACATCTAAATGACAGCCTTCTGTTCACTGTACCATTTCAGCTAATTATACTACTTCTCAATGCCTTGATGGTTAATGGCTACCATATAAACACTTAGAAATACATCCAGACAGTGTTTTATAGATGCATATTGAGCAAGCCCCTAGGAATCATCAATTGCAGTAAAGTATGGACTGACTGCAGTTAGTTCAGAGAGAAATCATAAAAGCATTACTCAATGCTGTGCATCTGAATGTCCAATTCTGCCTCCTGTCTTATTTCAACTGTCAGCCTTAGGGATCTGGGATGGTTCACAGGAAAGTGTGTTCTCCTTAAAACACCATCCAGGAAAACTTTGGCTTGAAGTCTGTTGAAAGGGGCAATTCTGTCTCGTGGCATCCATTCCTGTGAAATATGGGCCGTTTAATATGGAATGGCAAAGCTCATTAGTTAAATACGCTCTGCTTGTCAGAAGGTGCCAGCATCTACTAGGCTATTTACTTTTGCAAGTTGTCTTTTGAATAAACTTGAAGGTAACTGAGAATAAACAACACTAATGTCTCTTTCTACATTCTCCTCAGAGATATCCCATGGTCCTGGAGTACAGGCCACGAATAGACTTTGGGTGAACGAAGCCCTGGAAGCCTTCATAGACAAACAAAGCAAGGACTGGATGTACATGCAGCCAAGGCTAGGAACTCTGTCCTTCCAAACCTTTCTGAACTTCTCTACATTTGACCATTTTGTTTTTTCCTTCTCATTCTGTTTCATTTAGTTGCGTCCTTCGTTGTTGGAACATTCTGTGTCCTTCGTTGTTGAAACATTCTGTGTCCTTCGTTGTTTGAACATTCTGTGTCCTTCGCTGTTTGAACATTCTGTGTCCTTCGTTGTTGGAACATTCTGTGTCCTTCGTTGTTGGAACATTCTGTGTCCTTCGTTGTTGGAACATTCTGTGTCCTTCGTTGTTGGAACATTCTGTGTCCTTCGTTGTTGGAACATTCTGTGTCCTTCGTTGTTGGAACATTCTGTGTCCTTCGTTGTTGGAACATTCTGTGTCCTTCGTTGTTGGAACATTCTGTGTCCTTCGTTGTTGGAACATTCTGTGTCCTTCGTTGTTGGAACATTCTGTGTCCTTCGTTGTTGGAACATTCTGTGTCCTTCGTTGTTGGAACATTCTGTGTCCTTCGTTGTTGGAACATTCTGTGTCCTTCGTTGTTGGAACATTCTGTGTCCTTCGTTGTTGGAACATTCTGTGTCCTTCGTTGTTGGAACATTCTGTGTCCTTCGTTGTTGGAACATTCTGTGTCCTTTGTTGTTTGAACATTCTGTGTCCTTTGTTGTTTGAACATTCTGTGTCCTTTGTTGTTTGAACATTCTGTGTCCTTTGTTGTTTGAACATTCTGTGTCCTTTGTTGTTTGAACATTCTGTGTCCTTTGTTGTTTGAACATTCTGTGTCCTTTGTTGTTTGAACATTCTGTGTCCTTTGTTGTTTGAACATTCTGTGTCCTTTGTTGTTTGAACATTCTGTGTCCTTTGTTGTTTGAACATTCTGTGTCCTTTGTTGTTTGAACATTCTGTGTCCTTTGTTGTTTGAACATTCTGTGTCCTTTGTTGTTGGAACATTCTGTGTCCTTTGTTGTTGGAACATTCTGTGTCCTTTGTTGTTGGAACATTCTGTGTCCTTCGTTGTTGGAACATTCTGTGCTTGTGGCCAAAGTGATCTTCAAGACAAAGTAACTAAAGACAAGCTTAGCTGAAACATGGGTGTATGAATATATCAAAGTTGTATTTACTCCCAACTCCAAGGGCTTCCACCCAATGCCTGACTAAAACATGTTTTATGTCTTTTATAAATGCACATAACATATCCACAGATTTGCCCACCATCAATCAATTAGGGAAATTTGCCTGTGACAGGGCACCTTAATAATGTTGTCAACAAGTTTCAAAGAGTCTAAACCGACGCCCATTCGTCTTCATTCTGTTCCATGCTCAGTTAATAACCAGTCTGACAAGCTGCTGAAATCTACAAACGCTCTCTGGCAGAGGCTGGGCAACCTGCAGGATGGGGAGAGAAACATTAAGCCTCTCTCTCTCTTTCTCTGTCACACACACTCAACCCATACTGCGGTGTGATTACCCTGGCTCCTGCCAATCTCAGACTTGTGCTAATAGCTTTTTTGGCACCGTTCTGAGTGAGGAGGTATTACATTTCAGTTTTTCAGATTGATCATAGTATATCTCTAGTCTAAACATACTATCTTACATGTTTTTAAAGGGAAACTAATGGTGTGTACATTTCATATTGTTACTAGACCTTTGATCTAAATGTGTTTTATGAAATAGATGACATTACACCATGAGAGTAAGATATATGTATTATGGATCTTGGATATATTTGATCACAGAACAGCTTTGTGCACTGTACGAGCTGGTTGGCCATAACACTTATTCTATTAATGTTGAGGTGTACTGAAGTGGTCTCTTTCAGAGTAATTCAGTATAGAGAATAAGAATAAGGTATCTGCTTCCTTACCTAGACATCTCATGTTTAGCCTTTTCATCTATGTTGATATGATTTATATGTGAAGAACATTGAGGTGAAGACACGCTGTCCATCTGCTGAAAAATAGGATGCATTTTGGAAATTTTTGGAAACATGTACATATTCTTATGTTTTACGCTGCTTAGAATATATTTTTGAAATGTACTGCCTCTGAATCATTCTTGAGAGCTGTGAAGAAAAATAGTTCATATCTGTATTTGATTTATAATTATTATTCATTAATAAATTAAATGTTTTGTATTCTACCTACTGTCTTGATTTAAAGCTAAAATCTGTACCTTTTTGGACAACCTGACCAAGTTCACATTGACAGATTTATAACTCACATGTCTTTCTCATTGAAAGCAAGTATAAGAAGCTGTAGATCTGCTTTAGGTGCGCTATTTCTATGCTTCCCATTCCTACATTTAATTTTTGCCTTTTACTTTTGATTTTGTACACCAGCTTCAAACAGCTGAAAATACAATATTTCACAGTGGTTTAGATGGTATAATGAAATGATTGTTCTCTACACAATTACTGCTTGGTTTGACATGAACTGAAATTATGCAAACCAGGAAATGGTGTATGAATTTTTTCAATTTCCATTGAGAGTTTTTCTGGTTTGCTCGGGCTTTGGGCCTGTTGTCAGGATAAAGGACTGATGCTTTCACCAATACTCATGTTTATGTCCTTGTTGAATTAGCAACTTGTTATATCTAATCTAGTATTCTGTTTCCTCCTTTGAACGCCTTGAAAGTATGTTTTATAGGTTTATTACAAAGTGCTCCTGCCCAAACCCTTCCTGGTCGGTCCAGTTGGAAAGACTACGATATATCTGCTTTGTTTGTCTGGCTGGACAGGCAGGAGGGTAGTGTTTCTAGATCAAGGATGGGCCCACTTTCCCCATCCCTAGAAAACACAGCTGATTTAAACTAATTGCTTTCTAAACTGAAGATCATGATTAGTTGATTGTTTGAGTCCGGTGTGATAAATGGGGCTGGAGCAAAAGTGTGACAATTAGGCACCTAATCCATGATTTGCTTGTTCTGGATGTTGTTGCTGACACTATTAGTCTCCGGTTGGTAGACTTGTCATCTGGAGAGTGTCATTGCATTCTGAGATGAGTTTGAGAACGGTTTCTTTCTTGCCTATATTAATTGGAATCCAAGTAGGACATCTGTTTAGAACATCTCTTGACATCTGTTTAGTGTTCAGTTGGATTTATATCTGACAACTTAATTTTCTCTCGTCAGCTGTCGTAATTCCTGCTCATCAGGGAGCTTTAAGGTTAGAAAATACTGTATACATGTATCTAGGCCAAAGTTCCCTACAGGCTTCAAACTGTACGTTTTGTACATTCACTCTCATGCCAGCGGGCATTTGGGTCTTGAGGATATAGGGAACATTATATTTGCACCATTGAGTCTGTAAGATGTCTCAAGGGTCCTAAAACCCCTCAATACAATATCTTGTGTAATTTTGTTTGTGATACATAATTAAGATGTCAGGGTTCTGTTTATTTTACCTTTATTTTATTTAACTAGGCAAGTCAGTTAAGAACAAATTCTTATTTTCAATGACGGCCTAGGAACAGTGGGTTAACTGCCTGTTCAGGGGCACTCAACTGTTCAGGGGCACTCAACCTTGTCAGCTCGGGGGTTTGAACTTGCAACCTTCCGGTTACTAGTCCAACGCTCTAACCACTAGGCTACCCTGCCGCCCTGTGACATCCACATTTAACTGACAACCTGACGACAGTTGAGTTCATCATCTGGATGAAACTAGGGTGATCCTGTGAAGCCCAGTGCTTCAAGGCATTTCTGATAAAATGTTATACTGTATGCAGCTCCTCTCCTATATTTATGAGTTGGTACATTTTAGGGAATGAGTTGCGTGGGACTTATTTACTGAGTAAACACATGTTCTGGAAAGAAGAAGATTGTCTTAAAATGAACGAGAACTCTCCATAATAACAGTGGCTCTTGTCCTTTGTCACGCCCTGACCGTAGATTGCTTTGTATGTTTATATTTTTAGTTTGGTCAGGGTGTGATGTGGGTGGGTATTCTATGTTTTGTTCTATGTCTGTATTTCTATGTGTTTGGCCTGTTATGGTTCCCAATCAGAGGCAGCTGTCAATCGTTGTCTCTGATTGAGAACCATACTTAGGCAGCCTGGTTTTTCCCCTGAGTTGTGGGTAGTTGTTTTCTGTCTCTGTACCAGACAGGACTGTTTAGTTTGTTCCGTTTTGTTATTTTTTGTTTCAGTGTAATTTAAAGATCATGAACACGTACCACGCTGCACCTTGGTCCTTCCACCAACGACAACCGTTACAGAATTACCCACCACAACCGGACCAAGCAGCGTGGTAACCAGGAGCAGAGGGTTCTGGACTCCTGGACATGGGAGGAGATTTTGGACGGTAAGGGACCCTGGGCACAGGCTGGGGAATATCGCCGCCCCAGGGAAGAGCTGGAGGCAGCTAAGGCCGAGCGGCGGCGATATGAGGAGTTAGCACGGCAGCGCAACAGGGATGAGAGGCAGCCCCAAAAATGTCTTAGGGGAGGGGCACAGTCAGGTAGGAGACCTGAGCCAACTCCCCGTGCTTACCGTGGCGAGAGGTTGATCGGGCAGGCACCGTGTTATGCTGGAAGGCGCACGCTGTCCCCAGTGCGCAGGCATAGCCTGGTGTGCTACATCGCAGCTCCTCGTATTGGCCGGGCTAGAGTGAGCATCGAGCAATGAAGCCGGCTCAGCGCATCTCGTCTCCAGTGCGTCTCCTCGGCCCGGGTTAAATGGCACCAGCCCTATGCACGGTGTCCCCGGTTCGCCAGCACAGCCCAGTGCGGTCTGTTCCACCCCGCCGCACTTGCCGGGCTACGGGGAGTATCCAGCCAGGACAGGTTGTGCAGGCTCGGTGCTCGAGACCTCCAGTGCGGCTCCACGGTCCGGCCCATCCGGTGCCTCCTCCACGCACCAGGCCTCCTGTGGCAGCCCCACGCACCAGGCTGCCTCTCCAGTCTCCTCCCTCCAGGTGCTCCCTCCTGTCCGGCCCTGCCGCAGTCGCCCTTCATTTCGGGGGCCCGCTGCGAGGGTCCCCAGTCCGAGGTCGCCACTCCAAAGGCGCCACTTAAGTGGTCCAAGACTATGGTGGGGTCCATGTCCCGCGCCAGAGCCATCACCGCGGACAGATGCCCACCCAGACCCTCCCCTATGGATTTAGGTTTTGCGGCCGGAGTCTGCACCTTTGGGGGGGTACTGTCCCGCCTTGACCGTAGAATGCTTTGTATTTTTAGTTTGTTCAGGGTTTGATGTGGGTGGGTATTCTGTTTTGTTCTATGTCTGTATTTCTATGTGTTTGGCCTGGTATGGTTCCCAATCAGAGGCAGATGTCAATCGTTGTCTCTGATTGAGAACCATACTTAGGCAGCCTGGTTTCGCCCATGAGTTGTGGGTAGTTGTTTTCTGTCTCTGTACCAGACAGGACTGTTTAGTTTGTTCCGTTTTGTTATTTTTGGTTCAGTGTAATTAAAAGATCATGAACACGTACCACGCTACATCTTGGTCCTCTCCTTCTTCCACCAACGAAAACCGTTACATCCTTCTCCATTTTGGTTTGTTCATTGTGCAGAGATGTTCATATTTATCATGTAAATTAAACATTAAGTAAAATTATTATATTTAAGATCAATACATTCACACTGTTTTTGATCAGTTGCTATATTGTGTTTTAACAGATGAGAGAAGAAACGTGCAGCTAATTTGGTAGGTCAACACAGAATTCAAGATAAATAAATAGCAGAATGAGTTGTTGAATACGCCTGTCAAGAGAAACTGTTGGAGTAGCACAGAGCGGCAAATTAGTAGCCATCACTTTAAGGGTGCTTAGTTATTTTTGGCCCGATATGGAGTGTTGGGCATGTTTGGATGTCTAGTTGTGGTCCTGGCTGGTCAACGATGTGTAGTTATGATCCTGGCTGGTCAACAATGTCTAGGTGGGTTGTCTTGTTGTGATCCTGGCTGGTCAATAATGTCTAGTTGGGATCCTGGCTGGTCAACTGTCTTGAGTGGATTGCTCTGTTGCACCATCTTTCCCTGCTATGGTTACGTGATTCTTTTGTCACACAGATTCATCTTTACAGACCGATTGTATCAGACAAAACAGAGAAATGTAGGTGTGTTTTATCTCACATTAAGAAGGATCTATGTGAATGATATGCATTAAAGGTTCAGCCACTTCTATCTGTGGTGCAACACTGCTAATCTTGGCTTCATCCAATGGCTCATAACTACCAGTGACATGTCATTCTACCCTTTATACTACCCATCTATCAACACAGTTACCATCTCATGTTATGACCTATGATCTCAATCTGCCTTTAATCATAAGGTCACGTGTTTGGCTATCGTTCTGACACGTCATCATCAGCCAAAAGTTAGTATCTTATTAGGAGTCAACGATGGTACAGTCCTCACATCAACTCAGCCCACGGTGGTACAGTCCTCACAGCAACTGGTAGCCTCAGCCCACAGCAACAGTCCTCACAGGGGCGGCAGGTAGCCTAGTGATTAGAGTGTTGAACTTGTAAACGAAAGGTTGCAAGATTGAATCCCTGAGCTGAAAATGGTTTGTTCTGCCCATGAACAAGGCAGGTAACTCCTAGGCTGTCATTGAAAATAAGAATTTGTTCTTAACTGACTTGCCTAGTTAAATAAAGGTTAAAAAATACAAATCAACTCTAAGCCCACTGTGGTACACTCCTCACAGCAACTCTAAATATAGAATTAGTAACAGCAGTGACTGTCACTAACACTTTGATTGCTGACCTCGCCTGAGGATGACTTCACCCTGTGTAGCAAGTACTCCATATGTCTGCCTTAGGTGATGTCATCACATGTTGTACAGTACGATATACAGTACCAGTCACGTTTGGACACACCTAATTTAAGGGTTTTTCTGTATTTGTACTATTTTCTACATTGTAGAATGATAGTCAAGACATCAAAACTATGAAATAACACATGGAATCATGTAGTAACCAAAAAAGTATTAAACAAATCCAAATATATTTTAGATTCTTCAAAGTAGCCACTTTGCCTTGACAGATTTGCACGCTATTGGCATTCACTCAACCAGCTTAACCTGGAATGCTTTTCCAACTGTCTTGAAGGATTTCCCACATATGCTGAGCATTGGCTGCTTGTTGGCTGCTTTCCTTCAATCTGCGGACTAGCTCATCCCAAACCATCTCAATTGGGTTGAGGTCGGGTAATTGTGGAGGCCAGGTCATCTGATGCAGCACTCCATCACTTTCCTTCTTGGTCAAATAGCCCTTACACAGCCTGGAGGTGTGTTGTGTCATTGTCCTGTTGAAAAAACGCAACGGGATTGTGTATCGCTGCAGAATGCTGTGGTAGCCATGCTGGTTAAGTGTGCCTTGAATTCTAAATAAATCACCAGCAAAGAACCCCAACACCATCACACCTCCTCCACACTTGAGGAAATGATCCATTCACCTACTCTGCATCTCATAAAGACAGGGTGGTTGGAACCAAACATTTCAAATTTGGTCTCATCAGTCCAAAGGACAGATTTCCTCCAGTCTAATGTCCATTACTCGTATTCCTTGGCCCAAGCAAGTCTCGTCTTATTATTGGTGTCCTTTAGTAGTGGTTTCTTTGCAACAGTTCGACCATGAAGGCCTGATTCACACAGTCTCCTCTGAACAGTTGATGTTGAGATGTGTCTGTTACTTGAACTCTGAAGCATTTATTTGGGCTGCGATTTCTGAGGCTGGTAACTCTAATGAACTTACCCTCTGCAGCAGAGGTAACTCTGGGTCTTCCATTTGTGGCGGTCCTCATGAGAGCCAGTTTCATCATAGCTCTTGATGGTTTTTGAGACTGCACTTGAAGAAACATTCCAAGTTCTTGAAATTTTCCGTTTTGACGGACCTTCATGTCTTATTTTTTTATTTATTTATTTTTCCTCAACTTTTTCACTCCGGACGCTTTATCTGGACACGATTCGTCAGGACCTCCAACAGCCGAAGCTAAGTAGTAACATTAACATGATGCCTTCTAATTGCAGTCGCTGTACTCGCCTTACGGCGAGGATAGCTGTGCTACAAGCCCAGCTTCAGACGCAATCGTTAGGCCAGGGTAATTTCAGTGTAGGAAAGGATGAAACAGCGTCTGTGCCACCAGTAAGTACAGATAGTAGTATAAATCCCCTGGCACAGTCCCCGCAGCCGGACAACTTTCTCACGGTTTCTGGAAGGAAATGCTGTAGGAACGCTCAACCGGTGTCGCTCATTCAGCCGACAGAAACTTTCAATCGGTTTTCCCCATTAAGCAGCGAGTCGGAGTCAGAGGCCGAGTCTTCTCTGGTCTCTACTCCTCTCGTTACGGGGTCTGAGACGCCGAAGCTTCCCACCATTAGCTCTGACAAATTGAAAACTCTAGTCATTGGCGACTCCATTACCTGCAGTATTAGACTTAAAACGAATCATCCAGCGATCATACACTGTTTACCAGGGGGCAGGGCTACCGACGTTAAGGCTAATCTGAAGATGGTGCTGGCTAAAGCTAAAACTGGCGAGTGTAGAGAGTATAGAGATATTGTTATCCACGTCGGCACCAACAATGTTAGGATGAAACAGTCAGAGATCACCAAGCGCAACATAGCTTCTGCGTGTAAATCAGCTAGAAAGATGTGTCGGCATCGAGTAATTGTCTCTGGCCCCCTCCCAGTTAGGGGGAGTGATGAGCTCTACAGCAGAGTCTCACAACTCAATCACTGGTTGAAAACTGTTTTCTGCCCCTCCCAAAAGATAGAATTTGTAGATAATTGGCCCTCTTTCTGGGACTCACCCACAAACAGGACCAAGCCTGACCTGCTGAGGAGTGACGGACTCCATCCTAGCTGGAGGGGTGCTCTCATCTTATCTACCAACATAGACAGGGCTCTAACTCCTCTAGCTCCACAATGAAATAGGGTGCAGGCCAGGCAGCAGGCTGTTAGCCAGCCTGCCAACATAGTGGAGTCTGCCACTAGCACAGTCAGTGTAGTCAGCTCAGCTATCACCATTGAGACCGTGTCAGTGCCTTGACCTAGGTTGGGCAAAACTAAACATGGCGGTGTTCGCCTTAGCAATCTCACTAGGATAAAGACCACCTCCATTCCTGTCATTATTGAAAGAGATCATGATACCTCAGATCTCAAAATAGGGCTACTTAATGTTAGATCCCTTACTTCAAAGGCAATTATAGTCAATGAACTAATCACTGATCATAATCTTGATGTGATTGGCCTGACTGAAACATGGCTCAAGCCTGATGAATTTACTGTGTTAAATGAGGCCTCACCTCCTGGCTACACTAGTGACCATATCCCCCGTGCATCCCGCAAAGGCGAAGGTGTTGCTAACATTTACGATAGAAAATTTCAATTTACAAAAAAAAAAAAGACGTTTTCGTCTTTTGAGCTTCTAGTCATGAAATCTATGCAGCCTACTCAATCACTTTTTATAGCTACTGTTTACAGGCCTCCTGGGCCATATACAGCGTTCCTCACTGAGTTCCCTGAATTCCTATCGGACCTTGTAGTCATAGCAGATAATATTCTAATCTTTGGTGACTTTAATATTCACATGGAAAAGTCCACAGACCCACTCCAAAAGGCTTTCGGAGCCATCATCGACTCAGTGAGTTTTGTCCAACATGTCTCTGGACCCACTCACTGTCACAGTCATAGGCTGGACCTAGTTTTGTCCCATGGAATAAATGTTGTGGATCTGAATGTTTTTCCTCATAATCCTGGACTATCGGACCACCATTTTATTACATTTGCAATTGCAACAAATAATCTGCTCAGACCCCAACCAAGGAACATCAAAAGTCGTGCTATAAATTCACAGACAACACAAAGATTCCTTGATGTCCTTCCAGATTCCCTCTGTCTACCCAAGGACGCCAGAGGACAAAAATCAGTTAACCACCTAACTGAGGAACTCAATTTAAACTTGCGCAATACCCTAGATGCAGTTGCACCCCTAAAAACTAAAAACATTTCTCATAAGAAACTAGCTCCCTGGTACACAGAAAATACCCGAGCTCTGAAGCAAGCTTCCAGAAAATTGGAACGGAAATGGCGCCACACCAAACTGGAAGTCTTCCGACTAGCTTGGAAGGACGGTACCGTGCAGTACCGAAGAGCCCTTACTGCTGCTCGATCATCCTATTTTTCTAATTTAATTGAGGAAAATAAGAACAATCCGAGATTCCTTTTTGATACTGTCGCAAAGCTAACTAAAAAGCAACATTCCCCAAGAGAGGATGACTTTCACTTTAGAAGTGATAAATTCATGAACTTCTTTGAGGAAAAGATTATGATTATTAGAAAGCAAACTACGGACTCCCCTTTAAATCTGCGTATTCCTTCAAAGTTCAGTTGTCCTGAGTCTGCACAACTCTCCCAGGACCTAGGATCAAGTGTTTTAGTACTATATCTCTTGACACAATGATGAAAATAATCATGGCCTCTAAACCTTCAAGCTGCATACTGGACCCTATTCCAAACTAAACTACTGAAAGAACTGCTTCCTGTGCTTGGCCCTCCTATGTTGAACATAATAAACGGCTCTCTATCCACCGGATGTGTACCAAACTCACTAAAAGTGGCAGTAATAAAGCCCCTCTTGAAAAAGCCAAACCTTGACCCAGAAAATATAAAAAACTATCGGCCTATATCGAATCTTCCATTCCTCTCAAAAATGTTAGAATAGGCTGTTGGGCAGCAACTTACTGTCTTCCTGAAGACAAACAATGTATACGAAATGCTTCAGTCTGGTTTTAGACCCCATCATAGCACTGAGACGGCACTTGTGAAGGTGGTAAATTACATTTTAATGGCATCGGACCGAGGCTCTGCATCTGTCCTCCTGCTCCTAGACCTTAGTGCTGCTTTTGATACCATCGATCACCACATTCTTTTGGAGAGATTGAAAACCCAAATTGGTCTACACGGACAAGTTCTGGCCTGGTTTAGATCTTATCTGTCGGAAAGATATCAGTTTGTCTCTGTGAATGGTTTGTCCTCTGACAAATCAACTGTAAATTTCGGTGTTCCTCAAGTGTCGGTGTTCCGTTTTAGGACCACTATTGTTTTCACTATATATTTTACCTCTTGGGGATGTTATTCGAAAACATAATGTTAACTTTCACTGCTATGCGGATGACACACAGCTGTACATTTCAATGAAACATGGTGAAGCCCCAAAATTGCCCTTGCTAGAAGCATGTGTTTCAGACATAAGGAAGTGGATGGCTGCAAACTTTCTACTTTTAAACTCGGACAAAACAGAGATGCTTGTTCTAGGTCCCAAGAAACAAAGAGATCTTCTGTTGAATCTGACAATTAATCTTAATGGTTGTACAGTCGTCTCAAATAAAACTGTGAAGGACCTCGGCGTTACTCTGGACCCTGATCTCTCTTTTGAAGAACATATCAAGACCATTTCAAGGACAGCTTTTTTCCATCTACGTAACATTGCAAAAATCAGAAACTTTCTGTCCAAAAATGATGCAGAAAAATTAATCCATGCTTTTGTCACTTCTAGGTTAGACTACTGCAATGCTCTACTTTCCGGCTACCCGGATAAAGCACTAAATAAACTTCAGTTGGTGCTAAATACGGCTGCTAGAATCCTGACTAGAACCAAAAAATTTATCATATTACTCCAGTGCTAGCCTCTCTACACTGGCTTCCTGTCAAATCAAGGGCTGATTTCAAGGTTTTACTGCTAACCTACAAAGCATTACATGGGCTTGCTCCTACCTATCTCTCTGGTTTGGTCCTGCCGTACATACCTACACGTACGCTACGGTCACAAGACGCAGGCCTCCTAATTGTCTCTAGAATTTTCTAAGCAAACAGCTGGAGGCAGGGCTTTCTCCTATAGAGCTCCATTTTTATGGAACGGTCTGCCTACCCATGTCAGAGACGCAAACTCGGTCTCAACCTTTAAGTCTTTACTGAAGACTTATCTCTTCAGTGGGTCATATGATTGAGTGTAGTCTGGCCCAGGAGTGGGAAGGTGAACGGAAAGGCTCTGGAGCAACGAACCTGGCCGTTTCCCCTCTTTCCACTGGGATTCTCTGCCTCTAACCCTATTACAGGGGCTGAGTCACTGGCTTACTGGGGCTCTCTCATGCCGTCCCTGGAAGGGGTGCGTCACCTGAGTGGGTTGATTCACTGATGTGGTCATCCTGTCTGGGTTGGCGCCCCCCCTTGGGTTGTGCCATGGCGGAGATCTTTGTGGGCTATACTTAGCCTTGTCTCAGGATGGTAAGTTTGTGGTTGAAGATATCCCTCTAGTGGTGTGGGGGCTGTGCTTTGGCAAAGTGGGTGGGGTTATATCCTTCCTGTTTGGCCCTGTCCGGGGGTGTCCTCGGATGGGGCCACAGTGTCTCCTGACCCCTCCTGTCTCAGCCTCCAGTATTTATGCTGCTGTAGTTTGTGTCGGGGGGCTAGGGTCAGTTTGTTATATCTGGAGTACTTCTCCTGTCCTATTCGGTGTCCTGTGTGAATCTAAGTGTGCGTTCTCTAATTCTCTCCTTCTCTCTTTCTTTCTCTCTCTCTGAGGACCTGAGCCCTAGGACCATGCCCCAGGTCTACCTGACATGATGACTCCTTGCTGTCCCCAGTCCACCTGACCGTGCTGCTGCTCCAGTTTCAACTGTTCTGCCTTATTATTATTCGACCATGCTGGTCATTTATGAACATTTGAACATCTTGGCCATGTTCTGTTATAATCTCCACCCGGCACAGCCAGAAGAGGACTGGCCACTCCACACAGCCTGGTTCCTCTCTAGGTTTCTTCCTAGGTTTTG